>NW_010973369.1:38124-63891 GCF_000737465.1 Haliaeetus leucocephalus | reverse complement strand
TGCTGGGGTTTTGGGGTGGGGGGGGGTTTCCACTTTTCAAGAAGAGCAGCCTTAAATTTACACTCAGAATAAAGATCTGAGCTGTCTCCAGTTCCTACAGAAAGCAGAATCAACCACTGATATGATATGGAAGGCATCAATTGGATAAGGACAAAAATGCATTAGCTATTTCATTCAATCTTTTTCTCTGGTATTATGATCTAATTTGTCTAGGCTCACTCACACTGCCTTATGGCATCTGACCAGGAAAGTGGAGATTCCCATATCAGAATTCACAGAAGCCCATTAATGTAGCAAGAAATTCTAAGATGCCAGAATTTAGATTTAATCCAAAAGAAGATTAAGAGGATGACTTGTCTTTAAAAGCAAGCTGTAACATAGTAAAGCTACGGAATTCCCAACAACTAGGAAAAAAAAGGCATTGCTGATGGAATAACTGAAGTTACACCAAATTCAACACTTTCTAAAACCACATACAAAATAAAAGATCAGAGAAACTTCTTGAATTATTAATGTGATCGCATACCAAATCCTAAATCCCTAGCTAATTCCCTTGTTTGTCACCAACAGGAATACCATAGCAGCCTCTCCAAACATGGCTGACAACTAAGACTTGACAATATGCCATTATTGCTATATGAAAACTGTCACTTCTCTAACAGTCTAATTTATTTTAATCACAGACAAATGTCTATTTAATCACTGAACAATTCTTTTCTTTTTCCACAACATAGGAGATCTTTCCCAGCCCTGTTCTCCCACTAGAAGTGCCCTGAACATAGGCATCCTCGACTGCATCAAGTCTTCTGTCACCATTGTGACACTGGGGTTATGAAAACTATCTCCTACATCCACTGCTGCTGCACTGCCTTCTCTGAAGGCTATCACCAACACAAGGCTGGAGAAACACACTTACAGACTTCAAGGCCAGAAATTACAATTACAACTAACTAGCATAACCTTCCTCAGAACAGGCCAAAAAGATCCAACCTTGTTCCTCCTTCAAACTTGCAAATGAACTATGCTTGGAGCTACTCTCTCCTTACAACGTTTATTTTGTGATAAAGACTAGATACACTAAGAATCCAAAATGAAAAACAAACTAATGACTAGTTATAGTCATGTACAGGAACTTAACATAAAAACCTTGTCCCTCAACTTTCCTTTTACTCACTGTCGTGGTTTCAGCCCAGCCGGTAACAAAGGACCACGCGGCCGCTCGCTCACTCCTCCCGCCCCCCTCCGGTGGGATGGGGGGAAGACGGAGGAGAGGAAAAAAAAAACCAAACCTGGAACCTCGAGGGTTGAGATAAAGGCAGTTTACTGGAACAACACAAAGAAATTGCAACAACAACAACGGTACTAATGAAAAAGTACACAAAAAGAGTGATGCACAGTGCAACTGCTCACCACCCGGGACTCGACGCTCTGCCACTTCCCCCACCCAAAAGAAGAGCCCACCCCCCGGCCCGCTCCCCCTTTATATACTGAGCATGATGTCACATGGTATGGAATAGCTCCTTGGCCAGTTCAGGTCAGCTGCCCCGGCTATGCCCCCCCACCTCCCAGGTTCCTGTAAAAAATTAACTCTATCCCAGCTGAACCCAGGACACTCACCATCCCAGATACTGAGAAAACTCAAAAGCTCTGCTGGAATTACTTAAGTTGTGGTTATACATTTGGCACCAGTCATGTCAGCTGCTTATTCCTATCCACAAATGCCCATTCTGTTATAGCAGCATCCATTTCTGTAATAACATGGCAAACCACGTGGAAATTTAATTACTTTCAGACAAATCAGTATCTTCATCCAGGCTGTAGTACAGTTTCAGAAACAATCTCAGTTGCTCAATACAACAAGCAGTACAGCTGTGGGACTGAATGGTCAGGAGTAAGAGCTACATATACCTGCTTAAGCTAATAAAGAAATAAACAAGCAGCTACAGGTTGATTCTCAGGCATTCTTCTAAGATATGCAAAGTTACAAAAGCATTGAAAGATGTGAATCATCAAGATTATCAACACCAAAGATGACTTACCCCCATCACCTTACCACGCTGTTCAACATCCTCCCACATGCAGTGAACTATATAGCGACACATGTATTTTCCTGTGCGACCCTCCTGCTTCATTCGTACCAGACACATCCTGCAAGAACATAAACACCAAATTCATAGCTTCTAGTTTTT
The DNA here is from genome assembly GCF_000737465.1 of Haliaeetus leucocephalus. Taxonomy (NCBI): domain Eukaryota; kingdom Metazoa; phylum Chordata; class Aves; order Accipitriformes; family Accipitridae; genus Haliaeetus; species Haliaeetus leucocephalus. Next base: position 61,702 of record NW_010973369.1, on the reverse strand, counting down.
CTTCAAATGTAAAGAGTATATTAAATATATTTCAGTTCATTTAAGAGTCTCCTTACAGTATATGTTTTTGTTTTCAGGAAAAAACCCCACATACAAAGATTTTTATTTATCTTTTTAAAATCAACTACCACAAACTTTTCTATTCTGTACTCAAGAGCTGTATCTGCTGGATTTTGGCCAATCCAGCTATGGAAGAGTGACAGTGGACTCTATTCTGGCTGACAGTACTGTAATCTAGTTAAACAGTACTGCAACCTAAATTCCTCAGCCTTAAGAACATATCACCCTTTGGAGCAGGAACAAATGTCTTGTCTAATCCTAGGCTACCAGCCAGCTGTAATTCAGCTTGGTATACTAAAGTGCTGTAAGAGTCTGAACTAGCCAAGCTGTGAAAGCTTAAGCAAGTTACAGACTTCACCCAAATTCACATTAGCAATGTCCTAAATTATTTCAACTACAGGGGTCTTTGGATACATGTCCAACCGCTTGGCAAAATGCCTACACACAGTACATGCTAGAAGAACTCACAAGTTTATAAGTGCATTGTGAGATCTTAATGAGAATACCAGGTTGAGTAGTTTTACTTTTTTTTAACCATTAAAGCCACTTGAACTTCATTGCTGCTGTTCTGTCTAAAAAATAAATTGTCAGAACAAAACTTTTATTTTGCCTCTTTTACAACATCTCTAACAGCGTGAACTGAAATACAGGCTAATCATTGACTAAGCTAAGAGACCAGTCCCATCACCAGTCCCACCTTCTCTACCTCACTAATCAGCTCTGCTCCTGTGCTATGTAGTCAGAAGTACCTGTCCAGGATTGACTGAGTTACTGTAGACAAGGTGATGCTCAAACACTGGAGCCAAAAGAAGTCACTGCTTTGCATAGAGACATGCTACAGTTGGGAAACTGCTCACAGGAAATTATTCTCACAGCTTATGTAAAAACAACAGAGCAGAGCTGCTGGAGGCCCTTCTGAAGCAGTTGCATACTAACAAGAGTGCATGTGCCACAAGAGTTAAGAGGTAAAAATGATGATTTTTTTTAATCTGTTCATTTCTTCAGTACACATAAGATCTGTGCCTCCCTACAGGCATTAAAAGTATTTGTTGATCTGTGAATGCTAGCTCAACAGGGAGAATCATAAACACTTGAAGCTCGTTTGTTGAGCTGACCTGTAAAAGGACAGAGGCCATCTTTCTGATGGATTCTATCTGGTATACTCATTAGTAAAGGAAAGGTATTTTTTAACCTGCACATGAAACAAAACTTATTGCCAGTGATGAGTCACAGAGACAAACAAACTGAAGGTAACAAAAACTGCATTAGTCCTATATTCTGATTAGAACCATACATTTAAGTCCCATACAAGGGCCATTCAACTGAGACACCAAAATTAAAAGAAGAAAAGCCCATGGACCAGAGTCTGATTTCTAGGTGTAGAGCTTCTGAAAATGACACTGGCCATACAAGAGACAGCTTGGGCTCCAACACAAGCCAGGTGGAATGAGGTCAGAAGACCGGAGAGAGAGACTAAGGCATGACAAGTGGATCAATGATCAAAGGGTGGAGTGACTGAGAGAATCTGGGTAGAGAGTGGGTAGAGAAGGGAAAGGGCAGCAGTCAGAGAAAGAAACATTGGGAAGACTGTGGCAACTTCTACCTCAGGAAACAGAGCTGTGTAAGGATTCCCAAGGTTTATACCGTGGCAGTGACAACTCGGTATCTGTTCAACAGCACCACTGTCCCAGCAAACAAATGCAATTAAGACAGTATCAAGAAATGAATCCTCATCTTGCTCACAGAAGGATGACAAAGCTAAAACTGTGGTCCAGAACTCAGAGAACAGCCATCCAGTTATCAGTCCTTCCACAAAGCAAATGCACAAAGAGCTTAAAACTTTTGTGTCTTACTTCCACCAGTTTCAAAACTTTTGTTTCTCTTGTGCATTTACATAATTGAGCTGTATGAAAAATTTAATTAGTATGAGTTACTGTAGCCCGAATTTTTACCTACTCTTAACAAGTCAAAGAGAAAAAGACTCAGTTAAAAAGACTGATTTGGGGCTAAGAAAAGCATCTTTATACTTCTCTTGCTGGATACAGAAGCTTAGGGTGGGGGAAATAAGAGTGGCTTGGCAAGAAAACCTCCTCCCAAGCATAAATACTGGTTCCTATCCAGTCTGCCTTCAGTGGTGAAGCAGGAGAAGAGAGCAGTGCACAGACCAATGGCTAACAATTGGTCACTGATGAGCAGAACTGGAGTGGTGTTCAGAGTAAAACCTGCTACCCACAAAGCCTAAAAGGCAGCTCTGTGTTTGGATGCATAGTGCTGTCACAGAGCTGTTCTGCAGCACCACAAGTGAGATCATGGAATTTTGCAGTTTATTTGAAAATTTGGTAGTTTGTTACTACACCTGCCATCTGAGGTTTAAAAGACACAGACTCTTTAAAGACTATAAACCTTCTAACTAGATCAACACAGTGTGAAACATTTTATCGTTTCACTACAGAATCTGTTCTGTAGTTTAGTCAAATGCTGATTCATCTTCATCAAACCATGAAAGCAAAATTATTCCAAACTATCTTTAGAAAGCTGTCTACCTGACATTGGCTGGGTGGGATAACTTATGCTGTATTTAAGTTATGCAGAGAGATAATGTTAGAAGAAAATAATATGAAAGGATGCCTGAAAAAGAACAGGAGCATCTATAACTAGACCCATCTTAGGTGAGATGTAGCAGTTTCCCACAACAGCCTCAGCTACAATGGCTTCTGTCAGTATTCCCATAGTGCCAACAGACTGGCTTAAATACCAGAAGCGGTAGTCGACACCACCCTGTCGACTGTTGTGAGGTGGCTCGGTGCCATGCAATCAAGATGTGGTGATGCATTATACTTCTACGGGCAAAGCCCACTCAGAGCTTCCTGCTATCCCTGCTCCTGGCCACTCACTTCTGCTTCCTCAATTGCTCCAGAGCAACTATTTCTGGGGCTATGTTATACTTGTTCAGAAAAATTACTCTGCCTTAACAACACAAGTATCAACAGCAATTTTGGAAGGCTCTATTCTGTTTAACCCATTCATGAATGGCCAGCAACTTGGGGGACAGGAGAAGGGACCTCCTGAATCAACTCTGTCATCAGCTGTACGTTATGACATACACTTCTATGAATAATGCTAATGAGCAGAATTCTGAACCCTTCCTAATTAGGTTTGCATGTTATCCTGTGCCCCAGCCTAGCAAGTTCACGAACTACTCTATTTACAGCCACGTACAGGTCTTTGCTGGGGCAAGCTAACAGAACCGAGCCTGGCTGTGCAGTCTTCCTCCCCCTTGGGGCCTTTGCTTAGGCCATGTAGCCCATTCCCTCATGTTAAGGCAGGATCAACTCAATGCCTAACACATTCCAGATAAACTTTTTCTTAAAACCTCTCTCAAGCAAGACTCCTCTGATATAATTTAAAACTCATTCTCCCTGGCCTCTCTATCACCAAACACAGAGCTTGTTCCTTTTCTTCTGAAGCTGCACATTTTGAAATGGTATGGTATCCTCAGTCTTCTCTATGCAAATGTGAGAAATCTTTTCCTGCAGGAAATGTTTTCTACATACTTGGCAGCTCTTGTTCTTCTCCAGACTCTCTCAGACTGATCAACACTTTCTCAAGTGCAGACTTCCTTATGAAAAACAATGCTCAGATGAATTCTTGCAAAAGACCTTTGAGTCTTTCAGAACAGGAATTGCAGCACCACTCTATTTTCATCCTAAATACTTGAGAGATGTCACCATACTTGGTGTGGCGAAAATATGAAGGGAGCTCTAGGTATCTACATGATACATCCTGCACCGAGACATTTCTTAGTACAGTCACTAAAGTAATCTCTTTGGCAGTTTCATAACAGCTCTGGACACAGCCAATACTCCATTTAGACTGCCACTGCATGGGAAAAGGCAGATGCAGCAGTGGAGATGAACAGGTTGAGATTTTCTAAAAGGTGTGGACTTCTACGCATAAAGAAAGAGTCCTCCTGAAATAACAGAAATGGCCTATAAAAACATGACATTCAGGAAAGAATATTGATAGGTTTCTTTTCTAAAGTATAATTCTAGTACTGCATTGAAAGGCACTGGAGTGTATCTAAAGGAACATTATCTTGAAAGAAGTTAGCAAAAACAGAGGCTAAACACAACAGCCTGAATTTCCCCCCTTTCTGACTGGAGGCAAGCAGGAAAACTCTATTCACAGACAAGAAGAAACAAGAGCCAGAAAGTCAAACAGAGGACCCACCAGAATCTGTAACACAAGAACGTATGCTCCAACAAGCACCTTAAGTCTATAAAAGGTGGGATGCAAAAGGCACAGAAACACAGTTCACTAGAACATGATGGGCAATGACAACAGCAAGAAAGGAGGTGGGGTTTACCAAACTAGGAAAAATTGTCATCTTCTCCAGCACCAGAAGACACTCTAGATCAGTTGAAACTAAAACTCTGAAGAAGAGGGAAGAAGTAAGTACACCAGAAAGTGATCTAGACTGCATTGCAAGGGGGAACAGGAATGCTTTAACAGATGATCAGAATCTAGATGGTCAGGGTGTTGGCCACCAGATCAGGAAGGTTTCTAGCCTCTGAGGCAAAAGGTCCAGCAGGAAAGACAGAGGTATTGGAGCCTTCAGACAGGGGTAGGATGTCCTTGACCTTGCCAGACCTAGCAGTATCAATAATGTTCTGTTCCCACTTCACTGAGGTAAAACTGATTAAAGAAAGAGAAACACAGAGAACATAGCAATAAACCTGACTGTGAAAGCAAAATTATGTCATGTCAGGATCCTGGTCACTGAGCTAATCACAAGCAAAGCCTGCAGCATCTCCCAGTGACCCAGGCAGTGAGCAGGCCTATCAAAGGCTTCTCTGTATCCTGGAATATGAAACTGGATCTCTCATTTATGGTCCAGTATGACAGCACTCCCTAGGTCAAGCTGCCAGAAACATGGAGGAGCCAGGCACATAAACCTTGGAAAAATTAACCTTTAGTGCTAACCTCCACGCTTGAATTTTCATTGCTGTCATATGAAGTAAAGGGATTTAGCTCCTTCGTGCTTGTATAGTATATTGCTGTCAACCTGTCCACCGTATCTTAAACATAAGAGTACTTCAATTTCCCTCATTAAATGTCTCCTTAATATCACCGCCTCAAAGTGTGGCAACTCTTGGCCTTCTCCAGTGTAGCTTTGATCTTCGAATTTTTGTGTCTGTCCCATACTAGTTTCATCTCTATCATAGTCCCCTTGTTTATTTTTATGCCTGTCATGAAAGATTATGTATCCTGAATTTGATGCTGTGTATCACAGGGTACATTTTCCTGTCAATACAAAATCAAGATGATGTGAAAAAAAGTGTGTTCTTTGCAGATTCATGTTACCCCTCTTTGTTTTTCCTGAGATACTTACAAACAGTTTGGTTTTGAGTATTTATTGCAGTAGGTTTCCAAATATTGATATGAATTATTAGCTTATCAATTTTTTTAAGCCTTTTTTTCCACAGGGAACAGTAAGAAATATATAAACTGCAAATCTCAAGGCTCTTCCTTACTCAATTCCACTGATCTCATTAACTGATTATAATTTCAATGGTTCTGCTAATTTATTCATTCTTTAGTGAAATGAGCTGCCCCATCTTTCAATATATTAAGGAGACAGGAAATTAAAAGGAGGGAAGGGGAAAAAAGGGAGGGAAGTAAATAAGGGGCCTATACTTAAGTGCAGGTATTTCAGTACAAACTTCCTTTCAGCCTTTGGATAGCTGAATGTAAGTCTGTGGCCTTCAGTTTCCTGAAAGATCTGGCACTTAACAAAAATTACTGTACTCCCTTGTGCATCCCTCTGACCTTTACAAGTATGTAATGCTAGATGAAAACCTGATTTTTTTGGCTACTGTTTTCACAAATGAAAAAGTAAAAAAGGTTTAAGGTGTTAAATAGTTTTACATGTAGCCAAGCTGGCATTCACCAACCTGCATGTACGTTCCAGAGGTGCAAGAATAAATGCCAGTGCTATAATATGTTAAATGTTTCTGATGAGCAGCAACTTCAATCACCACAAATTCTCCCAATTTAAATGACTTTTACATAAATTTAAACTTTTCCTAAAACACCCAAGTAAGATTTTTCCACATAGGCTGAGCAAGGCTTTTAGAAAACTCATGGCAAAGATCATTCTACTACTGAGGAATTTAGAGATGTAAAAGATGTTAGCTTCTCTATGGGACTTTTTGTTCTTTAGTAGAAAACTGCTAAACTTCAGTAATTAGGAAATTGAATATAACCACTATTATCAATAACCATGGAGCCTACTTTTTCTCACATTAAGGTATATATCACACTATTTTCTGAAAATAGTTATATTACTATTTTACTTTTCACTTACCAGACATGAAGCTGGGCTACTAGAAACCATGAATTCAAAGTATCAGGCATTTGGCACCCTTGATGGGAGGGGGAAAAAACACAAAAACAAAACTAAGTATTAATATGAATTTTGCCATGTTTTGCTCCTAACAGAAATTCACTACACCAAAATCTAAATAAAATTTAATAATTTAATTTCTGGCCCTAAACAGTACATACATATCAGAAGCAAACATCATTTACTATCACACTTGTGCTTAAACTCTAGAACATGCAGCCACAGGACGCTGTAGATTCCAAAAGATTTCATGTGTTTAGAAGTCACTTAGATAACATTTACAGGTGGAGGAAAAATTCCAAAATGGAGAATTAGACAAACATCTGGCTTCTGGCTCAGGAAGTTCCAAAGCAGTAGAGAATAACAGGGATGTATCAACAGACACTGTGCTCTGTTCTTACACTCTTCTTTAACATGTGCTGTTGCCTCCTGCCAGGGACAGAATACTGTGCTAGCTGGGTCTTTGCTCCAACTCTGCTGTTCTGATTTCCTACACGGCTGTACAACCCCCAGCACTCTGAGCCCACCTTGCCTCTAGCCATTCTACATTACGATTAAAACCACCAACGAACCACAGAAACAAATCTCTGTTTCCAAATTTAGCTCTACTCCAATAGCCACTGGGTGTCCCAGAGATGGTTTATCCATATGCATGTTTATACTATGGATCTGCACATGCCATTAGGATGTGAGGCTGGAGATTTAGGCTATGTGGCACAGAAACTATATTCCTCTTCCTCATGCTTGAAAAGCATGGACCTATGGGTTATGTGCACATTAAGTCCTTCAGTTCCTATCAATCTTAAACCTTCCTCCTAGGAAGTCACCTCTACATCTGTTTTCTGGAGAAGTTTTTAAGAGGAGTACCTAATGAGAAGGATTTAACACAGTCACCTTGGCCTACCCAGCACTTGGTCCCATCTTCTGGACTGTTCAAACCTAGCTGTAAGAAGGCCAGAGAATATTCAGAAACAGACTCTCGAGTCAGATGTGCCCAAAGGAAGTCAACCTTATCTTTTCTGTGTTGAATATATTCCTTCCTGACTCCTATACTTCTTAGCTCTCAAGTATTACCAAAGAGATTCACCTGGATCACGAAGCAATACTCTTCATAGCCTCTTTCTTTTTATATGCCAACTATGGTCAGGCAACCACCAGAAGAACCAAGGAAATCATCACTATTCCTCCCTCCTCAGAGAGATGACTCCATCAGTGCCTAGGAGGTGCCAAGCCTCAGCATCAGCACCCATACATCACCTATGTCACCTCTAAGACAGTATAACAACACTAACAGCCTATGTTTGGAGATTAAACACAAGTTTCCCTCACCCTTCTCCCCTTTTGACTCTCTCATTCCTATTAGAAATAGCTCATGTGCCTAGAGATGACTACTTGGACCTAAAGGCATGCCAAGGCATCTCTAACTAGGGCAAGAGTACACAATGCTTGAATTAATCAAACTATGTCGTTAAATGAAGGTTCCACAGGCAAGATTCAGAGTAAAACACTTAGTTCAACAGACAGAGGTTTCTGAAGTAGAAGTTACCACATATCAATCTCCCACCACAGAAATCACTCTTCAGTGGAAAGCATAGCTCACACCTCTACTACTGGAAATACGGAGTTTTTAAAGACCTATTCAGTACCCAGGAGGGAAAAAATTTTTCTCTAACTTTCCAAGTGTTGCACTTCTATTTTTATAATTCATTTTTTAACTTCTGTATCAGGACTGCCTACGTCGTAAATTTAAAGGAAGGATGGCATCTTTAAAGCAACAAGCTTGCCCTCCGATACCAGCTTTTTAAAAAGAATGCAATTTTAAAATATGGGGGTTTGGAACACCTTATTCTGGGAAACTAACTGGGGAGAAAGATCTATCATATAATTAAACTGAAAATTATTCCCTTCAGAATAGTTAGATACAGAAAAAAATGTCTGATGGTAAAGCTACCCATGAAATTACTGTGATTATCATCAGCTGGGGAATAAATCTGTTCTGCCCACAAAACACATCCTGTTCATATGTCTGCATATGATAACAGACACAAATGCTCAGGATTATGAGGACATACCTCTTCCTCCAGTCATATTCTGCACTTAAAATTCATCAGGTAAGGGATGCAAAACTTGAATGTGGACTTTCTTTCATGATAGCTCATCTTTGCCACTACCACAATTTTAGGCAGTACAAAATGGGATAATATCCCCCTATCATGCAAAAAAAAAAAAAACAAACAGGTGCACTACGTCAGTGTTCCCCTGAGCACTACAGATAGCAGCAAGTGTCTATAGGGCACCTGATGGGCTAAGGGAGACAGAAGAATCCAGAGTCCTGTAGGTAAACTCCAGCCCTTTCAAGCTGCTTGGCGGCCCTACTAGGAGCCACCTGAAAGACTGTTTTGATAGGGCCAGTTCTTTACTACTGCAGCTGCATGACAGTGCAGCAATTAACAGTATAAACAGTTCAAGATGAATTCAAGGTAGCCCTACACCCGATGTTCATCAAAATTCAGCTCAGCTCTCAGTATCACCTACCTGATCCTAAAAGCTGTTTTGACCTTTCAAGTATAAGTTTAGGCATGAAACACTCTCCTCACAGGTGGCTACCCCCTTCATTTTGTTAGAACTACCCAAGCACTGCAAGCTTTGTGCATAGAAAGCCTGACACCAGTAATCTTGCTATTCCCTCTGCTACTTCGCTATTCCCCTTTAAACAAGAAACAGCTAAAGTCCTAAAACAGCTCAACTTCCTATATACAGACATTTGGGAGGTAGGCTCTAAAGCAGAGTTCCCAAAGTTTTGTCCACAGATGATCACAAAACAAAGAGACAACAGAATGGCAGGTATAATAAAATTAACTGCAGTATAATACTAGAGAGTCTCAATTAAAGCACCTCCTTTATATACTACAGCAGCCTCATGACTTGCATATCCATAGCCCGTATTTTGGAAACTGCTGTTCTCAGCCATAATACAGGGAAAGGCAGTTCACAGGGCTCATACTGCATAACAGAAAGTCTCAGAAATTTCACTAGGTATCAGTAGAAATGCACTGAGATAGCAAGATAGCCTATAAGACATGAAATGCTATCAGTGTCCTAGTCCTCAACACCAGTGACACTCTGTCACCTCTGTCAGAGAGCTACCTGACAAAATCCACATACCAATCCAAGTTCCATAAGGTCCATAATAACAACTGCAGTTGTTATTCGTGCCACAACAAAACCACACCACAAAAAACACATCCAGAAAAAATGAAGAAGGCTTGACAAAGAACTGGTTCTGATCACACAGGGTTAATGAGCCCACAAATGGTTTTACACATGCATGGATGTACAGTTTCCAAGGCCAGCTCAGTAGGTTAACAACTCTCACAAACAGCACAGAAAAACCTAATAAGCTCCCCAGAGACCAGAGCTGACTTTGTGCCGTTCACTTGGATATCTCAACAATCTCAACACCATGCAACTAGAGCCAGAAGTGCTGGGGGCAGCAAAGCATAAATACACCGCTAGGTCTACATACAGTCAGCTCTGGCTCAGGCAGACTGGAGCTGGGTCCCATGTAGCACCATTACTACTCTTAGGGTTCCTAAGCTGTGCAATTCATCATGCGGGTGTGCAGCACCCACATCAGCATAGTCTCAGGCACATCTGTGCTTGCTGCATCACAAAGGGAAAGAGTTAAGAGTTAGTTGCTTCCTGTTCTTGCTAGTCCCCCAGGCTGCTCTTTTGGAACTGAGCTGCAGTCCTGCCTTAAGTGATGCCCATCTTTATTTGAAAAAGGAGCAATTCAGAACAGAAAAAAACAGCTCCTGACTGACCTAGTTTGATGAAGACATGGTGAACTGAACTGAAAGTTGGGTATCTTGCTTCGTGCTACGTTTCCTTCTCTGAACCATGTACTCCTCACCACCTACTTTATGCCACAGCTGCTGTCCATCAGACACTTCCATGTGCCACTTTAATTCACTAACACAGCAAAACAGTAAGTCAGTAAAAAACTGGGCTGTTTCAGGTCTTTCAGTGACCTAAACAGTTCACCAGATGACATGATAATTGTCCAGTCCAGAACACAGGCAGAAGAAGATGGAGAAGTGAGCCTTTTCCCTTTGGCCACTACTTCGACTCAGCTGCCCATGGAACCACAGGCAACCTAAAGCTTCTTCATTGGCAAAATCAATTTAAAAGGTTCCTGCCCACGTCACACAGTCTATGTTTTAGGGGAACTACTTTTTAAACATGGATCAAATGCCTGTTAAATGTTAAAGCTAATCCCCCAAGCGGCTGCAGCTGTAAGCAGACAGAAGTAACAGAAACTTCTTATATCTGTTTTTATATGAAAGCAATGATTTCTTTGGAACCACAACTATAGACCCCAACATTACAGGTGTTCTTATAACACCAACAGGTGCATCACACTCTCTGTCAACCTCAGCAAAACAAACTACCTTGTTCCTTACGTCACAACAGTCTCAAGTCAATGCAAACATAGGTTTCCCTGGGTGTAAATTCAGAGATGGACTGGCTACAACTTACGCTAGAGAGCAAAAAGACAAAAGGACCAATGAGGACATTCTGGAGAAAGCGGTGAAACTTGAAGGAAAGGCTGCCTGCTGTTTGTGATATGTTTAAAGTGAGGGGGAGCTCCGAGAATTTTCTCTTTAAAACAGTAAGACAATATCAAGAATACAACTGAAGTAATTTTACTCAGTACTGAGCCTGAAAATCTGTGCCAGTATCTTTTTCACAGTCATACTTTGAAACTCCTTTAAATTTTAATCTAGGGCAACATTTATATATCTTTGTACAATTAACCTGTTAAGCAGAGATAGTGAAACACCAGTTAAAAATAGCAAAGCCTCTATTTGAGAGGCAAATATGACAAACAGAAGAGAACTTATCTGAGAAAGCCTGAGAGGGCACACAGCTGGGGAGAGGTGTGCACAGAGGAAAAATGAGGTTCTAATTTTTTGAACACTGTTGATGAATCCTATTGCTCACAGAGTTCTGTCACTCCTGCAACTGCTGAAACCACATCACAGTTTTGGAAAACCTTCTGAAAACCATTGGAAAAATCTTGCAGCAGCAACACCATGTACCAAACCATCCTCAATAAGCTCTGTACTAGATGAACACACAGATGTCCCTGCAGCTGATCTCTCAAGAGGCAGCAGCAGCAGATTCAACCTGTGCTGATGCATTGTAAAGCCATAAGAAAGCATTCAGTAGCTCAAGGATTCAGGTGACAGGCCAGATCCAGGTAATGGGTTTACTAACAGCTAAATCACACTGACACAGGAAATAATTCGCATAAGAATAAAAAATTATTGAAGCTTACCTAAGTCTCAAAACCACATCTTCCCCATTCCCCAGACAGATTTGATACTAATAGAAACAGCAACAGATTTTTTAGCTAATAGCTAAAAAACTACATGCAATGTGGAAAAGCCACCCCAATTTAATATTCCTATATACTTAAAGGAGGGACTTGTGTCCCTGTTCTAGTCATACTCTCTACCCAGTCAAGAGACATGTCCTGGTTTAATGCTGTCATGGTGAGTAAAACATAGAAAGGCTTTAAGTTTTAGCCAAAACTGCCCCAGCCATGAGGGAGAGAGACAGGTAGGACCCTGTGATCTAACTGACCCTGTATCATAAAAAAACTTGTGCGTCAGTGGACAGGGATGGTTCTCATACCTGCACCCCAATTATACTGGACCTTCTCACAACTGGTCGTGGGACAGCGTAGGACACAGAGACCATCTGACCACAGTAAAAAGGGAAGAGATACCAGGATTCTTAGTTTATCACAACCCTAGTAATAAAAAAGTCAATATCCTTCAAACTCCAGGATATTCTGGGTTTTACCTATCCCACCCTTCTTCTTGTTCTCCATTGCAGCAGGCAAAATGTAACAGTCCCAGACTCCAGAATCTGCCCTTGAACCCTTGCCACTTCAGAGCTTAAGGGAATCCTGTAGTACAATCAGCTTCTAGTTGACCATGCACCATTAGGGTCTGACAAGTCTTTTTGCTGTCATATTTATCGGTATAAATATGTCTAATGAATGTTCATCAGAAGTTCTCTCACCAGGGCAATAGTCCAAATACCATCAAGTCCATTACTTACTGTTAAAAAATTCCTCATAGTCAGTTTTCTCCACACAGCATGTGTACATGCGCAAAGCTGCTACCTTAATTTTCTAAAGAAAAAGAGAAGACAATACTTAAAGTATTCATCATGAGAGCTAGTGTACACTACTGCTTTTGTTAAATACATACACTATCATTTTCTGAAAAGACTTCTTTTGAGAATCACAATCACTTGAGATTTTCAGGAGCACATCAAACTATTATATCTCCCACGAATGACACAAGTATAATCAATCTTGCCTTGAAGCAAAAAAATGATTAAATGGCTTCTTGAATACACTTCCAAATCTAGTTTAATATAATACTGTCATTACAGAAAAATAAATTAAATGGCTTTCCTTACAGAAACTCCAAAGATGCCAATTCACAATTCCTGGTTTCCTCCAAAAACTTTAATTGATGTATACCACTCAAAGTGGTTTGTATAATTTAAGTTTTAAATATTAAAGAAGTGACATATCAGACATGTTCTAAAAATACCTCTTTTCCTATGAAAATTGACCAACTAAGCTTCACAAGAGAGAAAGGAATCCCAAATAATGAATGACGTGAGGTATACTCAGGTGCTTTGGCACTTCTAATTTTGTTCTTGGCCTGCCGTTGCACCACAAACACCTTCAGTGCATCATCTATATCAGACACGTGCTGAAGCTTCAAACGGCACAATAATTGATAGCAAAGACCGTAAAGAGAAGAGCTGTCAGCCATTCCTGTTTACTAACATCAAGGGAAAAAAAAAAAAAAAAATTTGAAAACTCCAGAGCCCACTCCCCTATCTAAGCCAGGAAGCAGCACTGGGTTTGGGTTTTTTTCTTTTTTTTTGTTTGTTTTGTTTTTTTAATTATTTTTAGTGACATACACTAAGGATCATCTGAATGCTCACTATGCAACGGAGATGAGCATCATGCCTGTCAAATGGCACTTCAAATTACCAAAGTAATTATTTGTGTCTCCTCCAACCAAAAGAAAAATAAGAAAGTTGCAACTGATCTCCTGCTGTGGAAACACAGAAGACATTACTTTTCTTATTCAATAATCTCAGGCTTCTGTCAAAAATCAAGTGTACATTTAAACTTCTTGCATTAAAATAATTTATACTGGAGTTCTGAAGGTTTCCTTTTTAAAGGTAATGCTGCCTGGCCTGGGAGTAGAGATCTCCCCAGTGAAAGCCATTGCCCCAGACCAGGCATTACTAGACATTAAAAACATACTGTAAAGAACAGTCCCTGCAATCCAGCCCTTAAATAAGGCAGGTAACACAGGAGAAACTGGTGAAATTTAATCATGGAAGTTTTAGGGTGTAGAAGAGGTGTGGGGGAAGGGAGAAGAAAATGGAAAAAAGCAGAGAAATATTAAGAAACTTCCCTAAGATCTCAGAAAGAGCACTGGCAAGGCCAAAAATGAACTCAGGTCTCTTGGGCCCTAACCACAAAATAACTCTCTCCAAACCCAAGTTCCCTAGCCAAAAGCAGGCAGTAAAGAGTAGCAATTAAGGAGAACTCTGAATCAACACTTAGAGCTAACAAGAATCTTTATTACAACAATATGTACACAAGCACATGGGAGAGAAACTACTCTCTCATGAGGTTTAGCATCACCTGATTAAAAGCAACTGATTTTAACCAAAATACCTAACCCCCTTAAGTGTCAGTTATCTTTTCTTTATATTTTCTCTCTGAGGAGTGAGATGCAATCAGCAACAGTTTCAGATCAGTCTCGGGGGAGGTCCACTCCACTTGCAGATATTCAAAGCACTTTATAGGTTTTAATTCCTGCACTGTTAGGCTCAGCCCTTCCTTCAAGCTGCCTTTTCCTCTCCCTCCTTTATACTGTGTCCTAGTTCAGAGCAAAGAAATTATGAATTTCATCTCTGCCTTTTTTCTTCTGCATAAGGAACTGAAGGTGTCTTGTACAGAACTGCTCTCATTTACTCAATGTTAACAACTGCTTAATGAAAATACTATTTAAAAAATGTGAAAGAGGAGGACCTATTTCTGTCTCTGCCCTAGTCAGCTACTACTGAACAGCGACTCAAACAGCAATCATAACATATATCACTACTGCCCATTTGGGAGACCCTGCTGTCACAGAAATACAGAACACTGAAAGAGGTTCAGAGAAGGGCAACACAAATCAAAACATGAAAGAGTCTCAACAGCAGAAACAAGTTAGACCACGTCTCCTCGGACCAGAGAAAGACTAAGACATTATGGAATATATGAGTCTAGAAAATCATCAGTGGAAGGGAGAATGTGAACATACACTCCAAGGAAAGAATAATCCCCATTTTTTTTAAGTACAAAATTAAAAGGTACCAACTGAAAACAACTGTATGTCTTCCCCCAATGGGTACTCAAGCTATGGAACTCCCCGATATTGAATGCTATAAACTTACAAGAGTTCAAAGTGCAACTGGACAAATTTATAGATGAAAAATCCAACAGATATTACAGAAAAATGTCTAGTTTCATGCAGGAAGTTCTGAAACAGACAACTATTGTGGGCTGGAGGAGCACGAGAAAAGTATCACAATATGCTTTTCCTGTAATTAAATTCTTTCTAGATAATTGCAATTGGTCATTATTAGAGACAAGATGATGGTCTACGTAGGTGTTTGACTTAATAAGGCTGTTACTGTGTTCTTTGGTGCACAAATGAAGTGAAAAATAAGATATCTGAAGAAATTCAAGAAGGCTTAAGACTCTACAAACCAAATAAAATATTCCTACTTATGTCAATGATGGCAATGCACAGATCAAGGGAGGTTCAAGCTATGGATTATTATTCCTCCCATCACAAAACAGGAATTTACATGGGTAATAATTAGAACTTTTCCATTAAGTGCTCCTATCATAAGAAAAAAGGTGGGGTTTTTTTGGTTTGCTTTTTAGAAATCTGAAAGTATCAAACAACCAAAAGAATTATTAAATGAATGCTTTACCCATCTGCTGTACTTCAGTGGTCCTGTGAAACCCATTGCTTCGATTATCCTTGTGAAAGCACCCACTTTCTCTTCAGAAGGCTGCATGGAATCTTTTGCAGAAAGATGCTGTAAAATTGAAATATCACATATTTCAGTCTTAGCAATTAAATCTGACAAATCATTTTACTTAGAAAAGCTACACGTTTAATAGAGAATTTTACATTTTTGTTTACTTTTTGTTCAACAAAACAAATACATATTTAAGCTTCCTCCGCAAAATACTACACTGTTTTTCCTGTGTGACATTCTTCTGTTTATGAATGCAAACACTGCATAACCATTTTGATAAAAGCATCCCATTGGAAGCTCAGACTCAAATAGTTTGTACAGAAACCTGCTTTCCAAAATATGGCTCCCATTCTAGATTCCCATATTCTTTCTAGATGTGTGTCTTTACTTGGGCTTAAATCTTTTGCAGATAAAATGAGCAAAAAATCACAGAAACAGAGTAAATAAAGCTAACCTTTCACATTCCCTCTCTTACTCTGACAGACATATCGTATTCTAGAGCAATTATATATTATATAAACCAATCAGCTCCATCTTAAAACTAAGGAAGCTACATGAACCCACTGTTCTTACTGAAAAGCTCCCCCAGACTGTCATTCCCCTTACAGTTAATCTAAATGGTACTTGCAGAAAATCTAGATCAGGAAAGTATTTAGTCCCCAATGATATGCAGTGTCTGTAAACATGAAGATATATAGTCTCTCTTCCAGATGAACTACACAATTTAAACACCATTGGACTGACAAGAAATCTTCAGGGCGTTCTGCCTCTAAGCACCCTGGCAGTAGCAATCAGCCATCAGTAACTACCATCCATACTCCAGCAAATAATTTCTCATGAATTAAGTATGCAGTATAAACATTTTGTTATCAACAAATTACTCTACTTTTAAGCTATCTAACCAAAATCTAATGCATGTGAATCTCCTACATATACTTGAGGAATACAGCTAAGAGCCATTATAATCTGAGAAAGTTCCCTGACTAAAGAATTGTTAAATTGCTTTAAGAAGCTGGAATTTTACCCTAAACACTTCCTCCTAAGACACGAACATACTAAGAAAATAATTTTCTTAGTAGGGAAGCAATTTAGCTACATAAGGACTGCCATATATGGCCAGAACAAACACTTAGACCAGGTTGCCATCTCCAACAAGGACCAGTGGCAGACACTTGGACAAGACAGAAAGCAGAGCTATATGGCACACACGCCACAGCTTCCTGGGATGTACCTGCCCAGCTTGACAGTCATTCTTGCATGAGAAAATGTATCCACAAATTCATTTTTGGCAGCTACAATCGGATGCACCTTCAGCACCCCAGTGTTTAACCTCCGTAACGCAGAGTTGTGGTACATGAGTTTCACAGTTTAGTTATGTAAAAAAAATTCCCTTGTGCCTGTTTTAAACCCACTCTTATCATTTCATTAGATGCTCTCAATTTCCCTATAGGAAGCTGCAAACAACCATTTCCTATTCCCTTTTTCAGTGTCTTTTATGACTTTTATAGGCCAGTATCATACATCTGCCATCAGGTATCTCTCCTTCGTTTAGAAGGGTCCTAAAATAGCCTCTTCTCATACTGAACACTTTTCACATTTCTGATCATTCTGGCTGTATTCTTTATAGTTTTCCCAGCGCTAGTATAGTAATTTTTGAAATGGCATGAATGATAAATAAATACATATTAAAATACAGACACATATCCTGTACAAGTAGCTATACTTGAATAAAAACTAACTGTAAAGGTGACAAAAATTGTAGCTTTGAGACATTATCAATCTCTATGTATATCCACACACAACCTTCAGCATTTGAGATAAAATGCTTTGTACTTGTGTACTATCCAGAGATGGTTATTAATGTCTTGAACCCCATCATGCCTAGTATTCAGGTAAATAGGAAGAAACATGCTCACTGCCATTTTAGTATCTATCAGTCACCCAGTAAGCCCTGCTTTAATACCCAGATCCTTGTTTTGAATGTTGACGTTCACCAAGTCCCCATTATCATCCAGAATGAAAGCATCTGCAAAGGCACTTAACCCACTCTCTGCCGCATGTGATGGACCCAGTGAGTGTACCAACACGTAGGTGAATATTTAAACCAATTTTTAGTACTTTCTCTTCAAGATTATCCCATACAATACTCTTCTCCTCTACACTAAAAATGATACCTAACCTTACATCACAAGATAACTCCATAAGCTGCCCCTCCAGCCAGGCAATGATAGGATATACTCATACTCAATGCAGAGCTTGTGTCCTAATAACCACTGATGTACCAAACTCACTAATTCAACTTATCTCCTCCACAGGAATTAAAATCATTCTAAACCCCTAGTGAATCTAGGCAGATTAATTTTACTACACGCCTCTTATCTACAAATGCATTATGAAGTCTCCCTTAGTATGGATTTTTCATTATGCAGAGGAAGTTAAGTTAAAAAACAAAATATCCCAATTCAGCTGTTGTTAGCTCATCACCAAAAAAATGACTGACTGGAAAACAGTCTTTTTCTAAGAAATGCCATGATTCTTGCTTCATTCTTCTGCAAGTCTGCCTGGACTAGCTCAGGAGATGGAGAGGGGATTTAAGCAGTGAGTGTTTGGTTCAACCTGTGGATAGAGGTATGCAGTTCATCCTGCCAATGCTAGGACTGCAGCCGAATGCAATTAAATAGTCCTAAAAGCGTATATAAAAATCAGATCTAGAAAACATATAGAGGAAGCTTCAAAAATATGTTTTATAACTCACTCAAACGAAGCTCATCAAGACACTGAAAGATACTTAAGCCCACCTCAGGCTGACTTTCCTGCTCAGTACCAGAAATTCAGTGCTCAAAGCAAACAATCCTCTTAATTTTGACACCAAATATAAAACTGAAACAATTGGACCTCACCATTAATTCTAAACACTCCTACCAGGAGGGCATAGTCAAGTTCACTTTTCAAAGATGAGTAGGTACTTCTTTCTTCAAAATAATGAGGTTGCAGTCCAAAAACCTACCTCAAACCTTACCTACACTGTTGTAAACTGCTTCCTCCGGTCATAAATCCTGTCTGGCTTCCTACACCAAGGCTATTTTAACCAGGAAGTTTCCCAATTCATCTTTCAACCTCTGTACTGCTCCCCTAGCCCTTTCCAACACATCAAAAGCAAGTCTCTGATCCCTGCCTTGAAGATCTTCATGCTATTCCTGGCTTGTTAGATCTACCATCTTGTCATACATTGCTCACCCAGATCTGCTCTGCAAATGACGCTTGTGCAGGTATAAGAGAGGGGTGACGCAAGCAGGCATAGAGACTAGGCATTATGCACCATGTTTGAGAGCCTGGATTCTGTTCTTAGCTCTGTACATGGCAAATTGTGCAAGCCATTTTGTATGCTTCAATCTCTTTGTCGGCAAAATGTTTGGTTTACCTCATGAGCTGAATAACACTGAAAAAATGACAACCTCTATTTAAGAACTAGATGCAAACAGCAGCCAGGGGTTCTTTCTTTCCACACATCTCCTCATTTTCCTTCATTTTGTCTATCCATGTCAAAATAACCAATTTAAAATACTTCTTAGTATTGACCTGTAACTCTACACCAGCAAAATACACGACAGACAGCAGATAGCAAACTGGGATTGTTGCTGTTATGCAAGTTTTACTCATCAATCCCTAACTTTCCTTCTGTCCTCTCATTTCTCATGCACATGCTCCATTTTGCCATTTTCTTCATATTGCGTTAATAAGAGCAGGATCAGGATATTTATTAGTTGAGAGACACTGACTCCCTTAGATTAAGTGCTAAACTAATCTTATGGAGATGATTCATGAAAACTTCTATTCCAAGACAAAAGACAATCAATGTAAGAGATGCAGAGACCACAAATTAACAAAATAGTACGGACGAACAGTAAATAAATTATTACAGAATACTTAGTTGTTATTAGTAGATTGCACGACAGTTTTCAGTGTTTAGCAGATAATAAAACTGTCATTACACATTATTCCCAAGCTAAAGAATCAGGAAACATCTTGTCACTTCTAATATGTCCTGACAACTTCTAAGTTTCCCTTTTTAAAGGTAAGAAAGGAACATCTTCTCCCCACCCCAATAACTACTCTCCTTAACTTAGTTTCTTTCCTCATTGGAAAGACGCCCTCAGGCTTACCGTTGGAACCTTCACCCCAGATAACCCAACTGTAACCACACCTTCCTATGCTAGCTAGCACTTATTTTCTGGAAAGGAACAGGGAGCACTTCTCACATTATTGGACCCACTGTTCATGCTACACTAAAACATTTATATAAAAGTTGAATCATCTCCTACATGTTTTGAAAAGTGTTTTGTTACCTGTATCTGTATAATCCCTAGCACAATGTGCCCTCTGACAATAAAAACATCAAACTTTTCTAACCTTATTTGCATTGTAAAACGACCTGTTTTGTTGTGTAATGGCTCCATCGGCTTGAATCACTCCACCACAGGATTTAGACAGTTGGAACTGGCCAGCCTTGCGTCTCTAGTAAAAATGATAAAATAAAAGAGAAGAAAAAAATGCAGAGACCACTGACTAGTAAACACTTAACAACAATTACCCTTAATTTGCTTCCAAGTCAATTACAGTTCAGTCTAATCCTGAAAAACTTTGTATCACAAAAAGCACAATTTTATTATCTTAACTGTTACAAACAAAATGGCTGTCCATACTTAATGCTTTGCACCACACATTTTCTAGTGTCCTTTAAACGTACTGATGGAATGGACTGGCAGAACACTCCACTCTCAAGAACCACAGGCTATCTGCTTTGATTTTCTCACATGCTACTTCTAATTATGGATTTCGTCTCTAAAAGAATAATTCTTTTTCCTGGCCTTGCAGAGAAACAGTTTATGCTATTTTTATCTACAACTTTACAGTCCATTCAACTGTCTTTGTGGCCAGGACTGAAGAAAAACAAATTACAGGGTAAAAGCTATCACTGCAACCACTATAACTTCACAGCACATGATTTGTATTATAGAGCTACAGCACAATAAAGAAAACTATCAAGTAGGAGTGAGTGGGATCTCCAGGTAAGAAGCTGCACTGCACACTGAATAGAACACCTATCATAGCCTCCCAGAACATCCAGATTAGCAGTAACTTGTTTATGAATAAATTCAAAATAAACATGCTGGTTTGTTCAGAGTAGTCATCCCCAGAAGTCTACTGAATCTACTGGTGGCTCAGAGCAGGCCCAGCTTTATCAACTTCATAACTGCTCATTTCCCTCTCTACTCCCAACATCGTATGCTACTTGATATGGACTGGTGCTTTAATAGCATGGTTGTGTCACAAAATCACAGGCAATTTTCCCAGGACTGGAAGGTCTTATCTGAAAAAAGACATCCAAGCCAAAGAGTTTACAGGTAAGTTTCTAATTCTGTAAGTCATGGCTCTATGATACAAGTTGTATTATACAGGAGGACAAAGAAGAGGCCTAATCTCCTCTTGTTTCATTGTATGCAAGAAGGAAACACCAAGAGATATACTCTAATTCTGTTCAGATATCGTGCATCTATTCCCATTTTCTATACATTTTTCGCCTCTTTATTATTAACTGCTATTACATGATGTTCTAGTTAATTTACTATGGATAGACGCAATCTGACACTATGCATGCTATTACAGAATTGGAAGCAAAACTGCAAAGCAGTGCTTTCCCCTGAAACAACACTACTTAATGTTGTGCTGTGCTAGGTAAACATACCATCAGTACCAGAAAATCCATGGCTACTGTACAGTGGAGATGTTCTACAAAATAAAGTGTTGGAAATTACATGCAATCGTGACTAGCTTGTAATAGCTGCTTTGGAATAATAACAACTGCATTTGGACCTCTGCATTTAATCTGCTCAAGACAAATCATTTGGATCCATTAAAAGACTACACAGCTGAAATGAAGACAACTGTGTAATAAAGAGTGGGAGCTCGCCCTCTTAGCAGCAGAAAGCTTTTAAGTTGCCTTGATATTTCAGCAATACACAGACAGTGAAGACATCACTTTCGGAAGCCTCTTTATTTAAAAATCATTACTTTTTCTTACTAATTTAAACTTATCCCATTTTTTATAGAATTTAACATAGTCCGATATCCTACCTGGAAAATGCCATAGAGCATCCGTCTACACTGGCCTTGGACTGCACTTGTCTGTAATAATCCACTGCATGCTGCAATCCATTGAGTTACTCCAGTCTGGCAGCTCTGGAACAGAGAGACTAGCAATGAAGAAAAAGACTCTAATACTCAGAAACAGTTTAACTGCCCTCCTGCTTCCAAAAGTTTTATTCATTTACACAACAATCCTCAGATTAAACCTCCACCTTGAGCTTGACAGAAGTACAAATTTTGGTTTTAAAAAATATCTTGCCTTCCAGTACAAGCATGCAACACAAGTTTGACGGCAGAAACAGATCAGTCAAAGGAAATGGTGGGCTGTCTCTATCATAAAACTACACCACAATTGTTATATCTACACAATAAATTCAAATGCTTAAGAAGCATTCTTCAATTGACTGATCTCTAAAAAGTCCTCATCCAACTCTCAGCTTTTATGCATCTTTGTCTTACTTTACTCAGGCACAACTAAGAATTTTAGTATTTCAAAAGCATGTATTATCCTAATAAATTTCAGTGAAGACAATTATTTTCTGTAACGAAGATGTCAGGTAATATGGAAAAGAGGCAGGGGTTTTCTTTGCCTGCACTTTCTTTGTACTTTTCATTTTCTGCAGTATTCAAGTTAGTGCAATATTTGCCTCCTTCATACATGTTCTACATTAATATTAGAAATGATGTCTAGACAGGATATGCTTTTTTCTACTAAAAATAGCTTCATTTTCAATTGGCCACAAAGACGATTAAGAGCTTGAAGCATCCAACATATGAGGAGAGGTTTAGCTTTGATAAAAGAAGACTCCAGGGAAATCTTATCAATTTGTATAAATACCTGATGGGGTGGGCAGTCAAACTCTCCTTAGTGGTGCCCAGTGAAAGGACAACTATGAGACTAGCAGATCTGCCCAAAGATGAGGAGGAACAGACACAAAACCAACTTGAGTTCCTGCTCGTTCCCTGTACCTGCACAGTCACTGCTGTCCCTCAGGTGCAGTGTACTGCCTCCTCAGGCTGTCCCTCATCAACCCCTCACAGAGCTGCACTTTTAATCCATTAAAGGAATTGATTTGAGTTTTTAAAAACTGCAAGGGGAAAGATGCACTAGCATAACAAATGTGATTAGTGTTCACTACTGCTACACCTTCCCATTTCTGCTGTAGCAAGACTACTTAGTTTCTGCTCTTTCTCCATAACATCACTACCCAGCAAGTAAAATTATGAAAATTATACATTTCTATCCAAAAACACATTTCCGCTGAGTACCACAAAGTACTTCTTGAGGTAATCCAGTGCTCTGACATAAACAGTTTAACAAACACTTAAGTGACAAAGAAAATTCCACATTTTTTTATAAATAATTACTACAAGATTCCAAGGCATCTGATAGAAATTTTTTGAGGCTTTTTCTTCGTAATAAGGAGGAAAACATGCCCAGGTTGCGATATGTCTTAGAGCTTGAATATACTGGGGTTTATAGCTGTTGAAAAGCACTACTGCAAGAAAACTGGACAGAGACATATGAAAACATAAAATAAGAATATGCGCACTTAACAGGCGAGATGTGATAAAACAATCAAGTTAAAAAAAAAAAAAAAGACAACAGCAGAAAGCAGCAGAGCAACAGAAAGGGAACATGATGAGCTAAGGAATCTTCCCTAAGCCAGCACCACTGTTCGCAGAACATAACCTTCCTTTCAAATTACAAGTGCTACTTTTACTTCTCCATTTGACTGAAAGAAAACATACTAAGCATAAACTGAACCGGATTACTCAGGAAGAGTCTGCAGACAGTGCAAGCACCTCCTGTGGCTA
>NW_010973369.1:37293-38098 GCF_000737465.1 Haliaeetus leucocephalus | reverse complement strand
CCCCTCCCTTTTTGCTAGTGATTGCCTCTTTAACACATTAAAATTGCAGGAAACTATTTTTATTTTGCCACAGTTCTGCTGCTCCAGAATTTGGAGCACAGGGGCCAAGAAAAACGCTGGAGGAGGCAATGGTAAGCAACAGTGCAACGACATGATGAGCAAGGAGAAAGCATAGGAATGGGAGGAGGAAGCAGGAACTCAAGCTCACTGCATTTCAGTTGCTCTCAAGCAGGTTTGCTCTCAGTTGCTTTCAGCTTGAGAGCTGAAAGGACAGGACTCACCATGCTTGTAAAAACCACACCCTGAGACATCAGTTCCAAGAACTCAGTGGATTAATTTCATAAGTGGGTATTGCCTTCTGACTAAAGGCCTTTCACCTTCCTAACCTAGCAGCTCTGCCCACCCCTGTATTTGTGTGTGACAGAATATCAGACCCAGGCACAAACTTCCCTTTTCTAGACTACATGCTAAAAAGTGGCACTTTGCCGCCAAGACTTTAAAGGCTAAAAGGAGAAAAAAAGTTCACACATGCACGAGGAAGGAGTTGTGTGATTAGTAATCCAGTCTCACTCATTCATAGGAACCCAATCTCTTCCACTTAACCCAGAAATTGGAATCTTATATTATCCTTGCTATGAAACACCTCTAAAGTGAGAAGGGAACCTCTAAGAATGGCAATCCCCACCCCACAGGGCACGCACACTGTGCCCAAAGCAACAAGACAAGTACCGGACTGAAAAGAAAAAATTTCTCAAGCCCCAGTCAGGAGTACCAAAGCCTTGCATAATTCTTATGTAAACACAAA
>NW_010973369.1:10351-37283 GCF_000737465.1 Haliaeetus leucocephalus | reverse complement strand
CCCTTCCGCCCCGTTGACTGCGCATGCGCGGGCCTGGAGTGGCGCGGTGGCAGTTGGCGGCAGGGGCGCAGCCCCGCGTGGCTGTGGTGGGCGGGCTGCTCGGCGCGGGGCGGGGCGCGCGGCTGACAGACTGAGGCGGCCGGGGGAAGCGGGGTTATGAGGAGGGAGCGGTAGAAAGGAGGGGAGGGTCCCGGCCCTGGGCCGGGGTTTGGTTGGGAACGGGAAAAGGTGGCAAATCTTTGCCCGGTCGTCATTGTCAGTCCTCTCCTCTGGAAGGCCCGACCCCGAAGGGGGATGGTGGCTATGCTTTCACTCTGCTGCTTGGCAGCAGAGTGAGCAATGTGAAAGCAGCGATAGTTTCGTGCGGCTGAGGTTGATCTGGCCATTCTGGCTGCCCCAGGCAGGAGACAGCATCTGTGTGCGCCTGTGCAGGTGCCAGCACAGGGATTTCACAGAGGTAGTACCAGGAGAACATGGCAGAGCCCTTCATGCCAGTGTCCCCATAGGCCCTGGAGCCAGCACCTTGCTGCCGGGAGCGATCCCACCTGCCCCTGGTGTGTATTCCCTACTCCTTGCTTCTGCTGGCACCAGCTTTCATGAGGCCGCAGAGCAGCAACCCGATGGGTTGAAATGAGCTGGCTTGTTTTGCCAGGTTAGTCTTAATCTGGATCACATCCACATCACCTCACAAATGTGAGTCCTGGTACACGGGAGGCTGGTGCAGATGTGAGCAAGAGCAGCTGGGGAAGAGAGCAAGGATGCTCTTTTCAGCCACAGTGCTGGCTTGGAGGGCTTGGGGAACTATAATACTCTACTCCTCTCTTTCCCAGCTTATTTACTGGGATGTCAGCTTCTCAAGAGGGCAGTAGCAGCTGCTTTAATGGCCCTGAAACTCCACAGTAGTCCTTAGAAATCTTCCATATGTTCTTAAATGTCAGGCCTCGGGGGACCAATGGAGTCACCTGCTTGGATTTTCTTTGCACAGGCATCCCAGATCCCTCTGCCTGCAGTTGGTCTTTGCTGAGATGTTCTGACTCACCGCAGCTATCTGCTGAAATAGGTTTAATGGTATCTGAACATGTTTAGTGAACGCGTTGTTCTGACGTGGGGCTGGATGTTGAACAATGGAGGGAACTGTAGATCTCTGTCAGGGATATGCTACGTTTCATTTCGTTCTTGTGCCTGCGTCTAATTCTAGGGAGGAAGGTTAAAGCTAGCTTTGCTTCTTTCTATTTGCTTAGCTGTCCTCCATCTATTAGACTCAAAGCAATGTTAAATACCATTGTTAACAGCAAATCTGTTGTGAGAAGGCTATGGAGGAGAATGATTACACTTTTCTGAAGCCTACTCTTTGCCATTAATGTGTTAGAGTCATTAAAAGTGATGAAGTTCAAGAACCCCTGCCATGTGTAGTCGTACAGAGAAAAGGCTTCTGTCAGTAGCAGAGGAATCTCACAGTGGTGTGCAGTAGTCTGTCCGCCATAGCGGACACTTTCTAACTTGGAGCTGTGTGTCTGATAAATACGCTGAATATGCCGGTTCCTGACACTCACCTGGGTTTGTGTTAGTCTTACATAATGATGCACAGAAGGATTTTGACACATTTCAGTTGGAGAAAATTGGAGTTGAAAAACTCTTACCTAAGATTCCTCTGCCTATCACTGTTGTGTCATTCTCACTGTAGCACTAAGCCCTTTTCTTGTCAGTCTAGCTGAACACAGCTACCTCATATGCACAGAGCAGCACATCAGACTGCCTCTGAAGGGAACATAGAGACAGAAGAGTTGGAGGTGGATCTGAATTTCAATTTCAACTCCAAGGGGATTTCCTCAGTCAGAGCACTGGCAAATTACTCCCCTTTATGCACACAATCCTTGCTGTCCTCAAGTTCCTACTGTTCAGCTTTGCTCAGTGGGCAGCTCCACGACTGCGTGAGTCTTACCTCAGTCATAATGAATTTTCCATGTGGAACTGCTCCTGGGAGAGCATTTTAACCAGCAACAACAAGAAGTCCCAGAGACAGGGCAGAAAAGTTCCTATCTAACTGCTGGTGTTCTTTCATCTGAGGCCATTACCAATGGCAGAGAAACTTGCTTTCATGAATGTGCTAAAGCATGCTGAGGAACATTAACAATGGCCTTAGATGTGTTAGCAACCAGGTGACTGAACAGGAAAGAAGAATCAGAAAGGATATGATGATATTTAATTTATATAATGAATTATAAAATAAGTTTCACATTATTTATTATAATAATTAATTTATTAATAAGATTATATGTAATGGGCCTCCTGCTTTGGCCTCAATCCTGTTTTCTCTCTTACTTGCAGGCCCAGCAGCTGGCTTCAAGTTTGCCATTCCAAGTGGCTGGAGGGAGCAGCTGTTTAGAGGAAGGAGATAAGGGACCACAAATCGTGGGCTGCAAGTAGTTTAGAGGTGTTTAAGTGAAGGAGAAATGGAAAACAAAGAGGGACAGAGAAAATTCCTTCCCTGAATGTGGTAAAACATGCTGGAGAACAGCAGTGGTGGGGCTGGATGTACGTGTGCATGGAGAATGAGAGAGATTTAGTAATCGGGCACCAGTGCATGGAGACAGCAATGAGCACAGACTCAGAGTTTGGGGGAAGGCAGAGGCATAGAAGAGAGAGCGTGAGGAATTGCAGAATCCTCCAGATAGGTGGTTTGCCATTTTTTAAGAGTAACCAAGAAGGGATATGGGACAGCTGTGTGCTAAAGACAGAGAAGCAAGGTGCAAAAAACAAGCGAAAGCCAGGTGGAGAGATGACTATGATCTACCCACAAAGTCCTCTTATTAGGACACTGGTGGTGAAGGAGAAGCCTGATGACAGCAGGAGTGGTTGCTTCTGGTGACTGGGGCCATGCTGTGCAGTCCTACATGCTGCGTCTGTACAAATGGGTGCAGTGATAATCCACAGATCTCAGGATGGTGGGAGAGGCCTCCCTTTGCTCCTGCACATCTGGTTAGATGGGGCTGGTGGATGAAGTAAGGATACACTTTGACAATACAACTAAGCAGATAAAATTACTAATTGCTGAGAGGTCCTGCCCCTGGCTGTGGTAGCACTAGCATTCATCTAATGACTACTGAGCCAATGAGCTGGTTGAAGGAGCTAGACCAGCAGGAAATTGTCTTTTTGGTGTGTTTAGTTGGATTATTTTCTGTGAGATTAGCTATCTGAACCAGCTCTCCTCAGGATCAGAGGAATGCCAGGAATGTGTATCTGGGGACAGAATGGGGAGGCAGAGCAGATGGGCTGTTTTGGCAGCAGCCAGCTATTCAGTCAGCTTAGGTGTATTGTCAAACTGTGTCAAACTGCCATCCTGACTGCAGCTGCTGTCAAGCAGTAGTCCTTGTGCTAGTAGTGATGGTAGTGATTCCTTTCCTGCAGGTAATAGAAGGGGGTAAGGGGAGAAGTAGTAACAATCACCCTGAAGCCCTGTCCCCAAACAGGCAAGGACAGGGAAAATCTTTTTTCCCCAGGTAGCCAGTTTGAGACATCAGGATACTTGAACTGCTCTTGGTGAGATCCAGTGCTGGCATTTTACAGCAGAATCCAGGCAGGCCCAGGATGCCTTCCCAGGCCCTTTTGGGATCATTCTAGCCCAGATGTGGAGAATGACTAACACTTTCCTGAAGCTGTGCAAGAACAGACACTGTGTTGGGGCCTGCTTTGGGTTCAGTTTGAGTTTAACTTTGGCTCTGCAGAGCATAAGGTTTTCTAGAGCATGCTGGGTCTAGGTTAAGGCTGTTGTGGTGGTTGGCAAGGCTTCCTTTTGACAAGTCAGCTAGTGCGCAGAACAGAAAGGGGGATATAATTCTAGCCTGTTAGGTAAAGCCTCAGTCCAGCAAGTGGCCAAACACAAAGGGTGTGTGTGAAGCTTATCCAGACTTGAAAAAACTCATGGAGGAAAAATTCCACATCCAGCTGTTATCCAGTTATGTGAAGATAGGATAAGAGTCCAAATCCTCTCATTACCAACAATGGAGACAACAAGGGACTGTGATTTTTTTTAGCGCAAAAGCAGGAGGGAGCTGGTAGTGAAGGGCTGGGGTTAAAATCACATAGGCATTTCGTCAGTGTTAAAATACTACACCAAAATCAAGTGGATTGACAAAACGGAGCCTTTCAAAACAACTGACAGATCCAAGCCGTACCTAACATTTCTTTTTAACAATTTTGATTCAGTTTAGCATGTGTAAGCCAGAACAGGAATTTTTATCTTATTCTTACTGCTATTTTGATCCAGTCTCAGGTGGCCTTCTACTGACAACTGTTTTTTCAGGACCATAGCCCCATTTAATTGCAGGCAGCCTATTTGCAGAGTATGTAAGGAAAGAAGAGTTGCAACGAAGAGTTATGATCAACTGGGAGACTGGGACACCTGATAATGAAATATTTATCAGAACAGAAACTGACTTTCTGATTCAGTGAACTGCTAATTAGTGATATGAAGTGCCACAAGAAGGACTGGAAGAGAGGCAGACACCTCTCTAGCATAATTGTGATGACCACCATCAGTGTGAAAAAATTCAGATTAAAATCCCTTAATCTTATTAAGGGCAAAGCTTGAAGATGGATAGTATTGCACAGAAGTACCCCAGCCTAGGTCACCGGCTCTTCTCCATGGGGAGAGTGGGACAAAGGCTCTGTATTTTGCCCAATAATTGCATGCTGGTCTCAGAATGCCACCTTGTCAAAACTGTGTATTTATCTACCCCCAAAACTTCAGTTTTGAGAAACTGTCATTTTTACATGAAGAAGTGTTGTCAAAATGGTCCAGGCTGGCTATGATGCTTAGATGATTTGCTAGTTTTAAAATGTTTGCCCTCACTTGGGTGTTCTAGGCTATGCTAGAGGCTGAGACTTTGATTCTGGGTTGTTATATTATTCCTTGGTTGGCATAATTAATTACAGACATTTGCAAATCCTCTTGGTATGTAGCTAAAAAGATCATCTAGACTATCCTCTACTTCCAGTACTAAATGTACTTAGACCTCTCTGGTGCATGTTTCTCTGGCCTGCATCTAAAAATTTCAGTAAGGGGATTCCCAATTTCCATATGAAGCTCATTCCAATCTTTCACTGTGAAAGTTTTCTCATACTTAACATAAAGATGCTCAGTGTGAGCCCCATTCATCTCCCTTTGATGTCATGTTCCTAAAGGTATTAGGTAAGAGCAGAGTTTGGCTAATACTTTAAGAAATCAGCCTCAGGCTGTTTGCTGCAAGAAGCATTGCAGAGATGTGGAGAAACTCTTGGTTGGCTTTTTTGGAGATGAGGCTTCATATCACAGCTCTGCAAGTTTTTTTTATATAACCTTTATCATATTACTTGTTTTTTCACCCTATTGCTGGATATAAACATATTTCCTCCTAATAAAAGAGAATGAAACAGTTTTAATGTGGGGGTGGAGTTTAAGTAGCTTGTTGTAGTGCCATCAGAAATAAATAAGAAACACAAATGGGCATGTGAAGACTATATTGTCAAAAATATGAGACATAGTATGGTGAGCCAGCAATCCAGGTCCTGTGTGGCCTCTGCTTATCTCTGCCTTGAGGAATGCTTATGTCTTGCAGGGTGAGCAGTACCATACTGAAAAGGCAAAGGGGCTGCACCCAAGAATTTTGGACAGTGAGAACTGCCTGATCTACCAAGCTGGAATCTCCAGGTTAAATCTTTCCTGAATTTTCCACTTTTCAGACTTCAGAGACAGGCCTCTCTATGACCTCTTCTGGTATTTTTTACTTGCCACATTTCCTTCTCTCCAGCAGTGATAATATTCTATGCAGACAACTCTGCACAGACTTTCTGTGTGTAACTAACTCACCAGGCAACAGATTTTCTGTGTTTTTTTTAATGTGTGTATTTCTGTCCACTTTCAAAAGACTCCCCATACACTGCACAGAGGTCCTTGGGCTATTGTGATCCTGAGATTACATCCACATTTAACCTCTCCCAAGCTGGTTCAGTGGTCATTACTAGAATTCTGTTTCTTTTTTGACTTAATTAACAAGGGATGATAAATAACTTAAAGGCATTTTAAAATATTTGATGTTCCTGTCCTCCTAATTTCCTATCAGCACATAATTTTATTTCAAATGTTATCATAGAGCATGCTTTTTCCATTTTCACACAGAAAAGCAGACTGATCATTTTTATGTAGGCCTGTTTTTATATTTTAAAAGGTAACTATGCAGGTTAATCAACCACTTTGAAATATTCTAAATATATAAAGTCCCATAACAACTAATTGTATTTTTCTCTTCTCAGGCACATGAAGAATCAAAATCAACTTGGTAAAGCAATTGTTAGCCCAACATTTGCTGGGGAGATCTCCCTCCTTCTGAAAAACAAACATACTTTAGACAAGGGCAAAAGTACAGATCTTTCAACTTCAATCTTTCCTCTGCTCAGCCTAGAATTCCTGTCTAAATGCAAATTTAAAATTATATTAATTTTCCTTCTTAACCACCTGCTCCTGCTTCTGCAGAAGAAAAGTCAAAGGAAATCTTATGATCATATGGGGAAACAGGATCTCTCCATGTTACATGGGACAAGCAGGGCTGGGGCACTCCAGATAACACGAGGAAAAACAGTCCATATGGGTATTCCAGGACACTCTGGAGATCATGATAAAGAGAAACCCAATTGCAAAAACTCAGTTCAGGTCCAGCAGGTCTTATTAAGTCTGGTTCAGTGCCAATACTGCAAGACTGCCAGCTGGCCCCTGCAGCTATTTGAGTGTCTTTGCAGCAGACCTTCCTGGTGCTCCAGGTTCTGAAAGGGCCTTGTATGTACCAACAGAGCCAGTGCAGGTCTGGCACTCCCTCCTGTCTAATGCACCCTTTTAGGACTTGAAGCGTAGATCAGTGATAACAGGCCCTTGGAGCCCTGGTATATGTGGATTGACTTCTTCCAGAGCTTACTTGGATAGCGCTGCACTGCTCTTACCAGAACTCCGAGTTCCAGAAATGCAGTGAGGGGCCATCTGACCATACGGGGAAACCCAAGTTCGACTGGATTTCTAGCTCTGGCTGTGTGCTGAAGGAAAATGGCATTTCTAAGGTTGAACTGGTAGTTTATAATGAATTCGTCATACTTTGCTTTTGCAAAATTTTTCTCCTTTGCATACAGAGGAAATCTGGACACTTTGAGACCACGTCCACCCTTAGGATGATATTACAAGCTGAAAAAGGACTTTTAATGGAAGTTAATTATATTTTTAGCAACTTAAAGATGCTTAGTCCTCTCCATAAGACTGAATAGTTTGTTTGGGGTGTCAGTGTGCATACATTTGCTACTGCTCTTTCCCAGGATAAATGCTATTTAAAAGTATGGAAATAAGGTAATTTTTCAATAAAAGTACAATCCTTACAATGCATTATGGACCTTGAAAGGTTTGGCAAGTATGGAGATCAATTCGCTGATCTGGAATTTTGGCTAGGGGTGCAAAGTTGTCCTTGCTCTGGTATCCAGGAGGGAGTTACTCCTCTCCTGCACCAGTGCCACAGGAGGAAAAGCAGACATGAAGCAGAACAGGCTCCTCAGTGCTGCACCTCACCGAGTTTGGTGAAGCCTAGCAAGCAAAACCTGAACTCCATGACTGAACTGTTCAGGGGAGGTAGAAATAGGACCTGATTACTTTTTCCGAGCTTCTATATCCTAGTGGCTGCTGCTACTGTTAAATATGATAAGCTCCTATTTGTTCACTTTAGCTTGCCATCAGTACTCACTGTTTGCTGGGGCAAGCCCAGGACGTTTCCCTCCCCACCTGTCAAACTTGGAGTGTGCTTTGGCACCCTGCCATTGCAGAGTCTCAACAACTTGAGCAGACCGCTTCAGAAACAAGACATCCCAGTAAGCCGCCTCTGCTTCATAAGCTTTTCTTCCCATCTGTACACTTTCTGAAGAAAGTGTTTGCTGGTCAGAGAGGTTTTCCACTTGCGCCTCCTTCAGCTTTCCATTACCGCTAAGAGGTTATATGGGGTGCAGTGCTATACACTGTACTGTACTATATGCAGAGGTGTTCAGACTTAATTTATTCCCTTCGCCTGGATAAAGATTATTGCAGCTGTGTGTTTTGGAAAACTATCAATGAAGGGAGTTCAGCTCATACAACACACTTTCAATAGGGTACTGTACTCTATATTTCCAGGTTCTGTTTTAATTACACTTGCATATTACCTTGGAGGAAGCTGAAATCTGGAAAATGTTTTCTCATATACCATGTCTTAAACCTTCCTGACCTTCTGTTTTATACCAAGTACATTTATGTTTGTGATGAAAACCATATAATATGTGGCAAGGTTTGGCTATCCGGGATAATCTATCAGAGGCATGCTGTCAGTCCCTCCTAGCAAAGACTGAGCAATTTTCACTAAGAAATATCCCCATCATCCCTCACCCCACCACCTTCCAGCAGTCATTCCCTCTTCCCTCCTTTCACGTGGCTCCCAACAGGAGCCACAGAAGTTGGCCATGTACAGTGAAGAGGACAGAACAGTGGCCCTCTCCTGTGGCAGCATGAGACTCCTGCTGCTCTGAAGAATCCTTGAGGGACTGAGCAAACAGAGGGCTCATGCAGTGTCAATGTGTTGCCCATATCCTGAAAAAAACCAAGGAAAAGGCCTAGCCTCATTTGAAGGGGCTGTGTCCAGCAGTGCCCTCCCACAGCTTCTCAGAGGTTGGTGAGCAGGAGCAGCAGAGGAGTCCTTGGTGCACCTCGCACCACTCCTGCCCGGCTGGGGAAGCAAGCACTGGTGTTGAGCTTTCGTGTTGTCTGCACTGGAGACCACTGGAAAAAAACAGCCCAATGTCCAGAATTAAAACTTCCTCAAGACAGCCGGCACTGTGCAGGAAGAGCAAGGCACTGGGGAGGACTTTTGCATGCCACATACCCTCTGGCCAGGAATAAGTGGTTACAGAGGTGCCCTATGGACTTGCAACAAGAGGTGCAAACCTCCTTCAGTGATCAGAAAGCATGTGCTTCTCAAGGCTGACAGCAGAACAAAATCTGTACAAATCAGGCATCTGCTCCAGAGCATCTTTCAAGTAACCTTTAAATCCATGCCAAAGAGAGCACATCGTGATCTTCACATCCTCAGGATGTCTGGAGAATGTCCTGAGAGAAAGGGTTTTAGTGAATAATGTGAGCAGCAGAGGGTCTGTCAGTCCTCTGCCCAATTCTTGAAGCCCAGCACTTCAACATTCAAGAAGCACAGATTGCTGTCAACATCTTTCTTGTATTCCTTCTTGAAGAGCTCACTGCTCCTGGAGGCACAGGAAGGTGGGGAGCCCTCCATCCTGGGAACCAGGTCTCTGCTCCTGAGTCTCACAGTGACAGGGCTCGTGAGGTTGTGCCTTTACTTGTCGCAGTGCCTTCCTCTAAAAAGCAAGGTAACTTTTACTTCATAATGAGTAACAGGACTTATATAAATCTTGTCAAGCAGGAACTTTTTAGTGGGACTAAGCTGCTTTTTAACTCAGCTGTAAACAAGGATTTTCTACTAGGAGGCAAGAACTTATAAAATGGAAAGTTTTTCATTAGAAAGCAGTGATTGTGGAAAAGCAGTGTTGGTCATAATAGAAGGCTGAGTTTGAACTCCTAATGTGATGCTGTAGCTGAGAAGGAAAGATGAACCCTGGATTCTAATGAAGGTCAAAATCCAGTAAAAGTACAGAGTTAGTAGTGTCTCTGTGGCATCGATGACACTGTTACTGCAATATTAAATGAGTTCTGGTGTTCACACTAGAAAAAATATTTGGAGAAGTGAGAGTCTAAAGAAAAAAACACAAGAAGAAGAAAAAAAATCTGGTAATGAAGGTGAACAGCAAAAGCATAACCAAGTTGATCTACCTCTTCCATCATAGAAAATTTAAAAAATCATCACAGTCTGCACAAGTAGAACAATGCCCATGAGAATAAGTTTTTTCATGTAGCAGACAAAGAAGCCAATTCACTGATTCAAAGTGGAAACTGGACAGTAGGTAGAAATAGCTGCTTATTAAAAAATGAAGTGCTAATATTCACAGAATTAGCTTAAAGCTGAATGTGGTGAGCTTTTTAAAACTTTCAGTCAATCAATCAATCCTGGATCTCTCTTTCCAAATACATAATACCCAGCTATTACATAGCGTAATTTAATTCCAAGAACTTTAAAAATAGGCTTCCTTTAAAAAAAATAAGAAATGGTGGGAAAAGAGAGACCACATCAGAAAGCCATGCTTCTCTAACAGGACAGTGCCCAAAGCCCTGTTAAGTCCTACTCAACGGATTAAGCCAGGAGGTCCCACTGTACTAGTTCACTGCAAGTTTTGGGCTTTGTACAGAACATAGGAATGGTTTTGCCAAGTCAGACCATGGATCCATCTAGCCCATCTCCTATAGGCAACAGCAGATCCCTAAAAAGAAAGTAAGAACAAGACAAATGCGTGTCAAGGTTTTCCTGGCATGGCTTCTCAGCTTCCAGCTACCAGAGGCTCAGAAAGTCCTATGGACTCATGTTCAGCAGCTTTTCATGGATTTTTCTTCCATGAACTTATTTTTTTAAAATATATGTAGACTTTTAGCATCCAAAACAGGGTGTGGTCAGGAGTTCTGCAGCTGGGCTACACTGTAGGAATTGGTATCTTTCTGCTTGTTTCAAACCTGTCCTGAACTGGTTTCATTTGGTGCACTATGGTTCTTGTTTGGGAGAAAACTTGCTCAAAGTTCACATTCTTAGCCCTCATCACTTTTCCTTCTTTGCTCCAGTCACCTCTCACTGAAGGGCTCCAGTCTATGTAATTACTCCTCTCACAGAAGCTGTTTCATACTTCCAGTCATTCTTATTGCCCTTCTCCAGCTCTACTGTATCACAGTGCGTTCAAGAGTCATGTAAATCCCTGGAGGGCCTGCATACTGTTTTCTCATTTGTTCTCTACTTCTCTCCCAGTCATTCCTAAAGTTGCATTTGCTGCCTTGATTGCTGTAAAAACTGAGCTGACGTTTCAGAGACTCAGAGGTAAAATTTTTTACCTAGGGTAAGTAGGGCTCATCAGGCTAAATGATCTTAATTGTTCTTCCTGCCCTTATCGCCTACGAATTAAACTACCATCCTTCAATCACATTATAAGATTCAGTCAGTATCAACAGTCCCATAATTTGCTTGTAATTGCCAGGTCAGCACAGTGACCCTTTATAGTACTGAATTAAATTCCTTTTCTCCTGAGTCTCTCAAACCTCTGGAATTTCCCCAGAATTCCAAGATTTATTAAAAATCAGTAGGCTTATTGATGCAGGTTAAATGTTTTAAAACTCTGACAATGCCAGCACATGCTTCTCATCACTTTCTTATCTTACTGGCATGGGAAATATTTCAGTGCTGTTGCAAGAAGTGAATTATTTCTTACAGCTTTTTCTCTTACCAAAACCATTATAATGTTTCAGGAGACAGATAGCTCCACTGTGTTTATATTTTGAGATAAATAGCAGGTAATTTTTCTTAGAACTGCGAAGAATCAATCTGTTTTTAAAGTTTCTATGCCTCAGATTCCAGCTTACATTTTCTGGAACTGATTGATCAAATATTATTCACACAACATTATTCCACAGGGAAAAAAAATTAAGTCATCAATAAACTTGTCCCATTTCTGTAATATTTCTGCATACATCTGAGATTCATCTTCTATCACCAACCCACACCAGGGACTATTATGTTTATCAGGATCCTCTCCACTTTTTTTTTTTTTTTCCTGGATGCTAAGACCCTCTCATGCCTGCAGCTGAATCCAAAAAGGACAGAGGGACCCAATCAGCAGGTACCTGTCCCCAGAGAGGAGATTCATTTGGGGCACTGTGCCTGGTGTCACCCATCAGCTCCCTGCTCAGCACAAAGATGCTTCAGTTCGCTCTCCCAGGGCCTGGCTCTTCCCTCTGACTGTCTGGGAAGCTACTTACTTCAGTACTCTGCATCAGCCTGCTGGAGCCAAGGGCTGTTGCAAAAAGCACCAAAATGCCAAAGTTAGGCACTCAAAGTAACTGTCCAGAGCTGCATGGTCAGTCTTTTTAACCTCAGGTCTGCACATGGCTTGGAGAAGACAGGTTACTTGTCTGCCCGTGGCCCAGCAGTGAAATTTATGATTCATCTGAAAATCTCGTAAATGAAAGTGCCTCATCATCCATACTCAGGTTTCTCAGCTCTGTTGCTTTGGACCTCCTGCAGCAGCACACATGGCCACAGTCACTATCATGCTAAACCTACTGCTCTTTCTGGCTGTTCAATGCCACTGTCAGAAGCTATTTGCCTTTTCTGGGCTTCAGCAGCCTGCTCGTGCTCTAAGCCTTCAGCAGCTTCTGGGCCAGAGGTCTGAGTAGAGCCCTGAAAGCCACTAGTATGAGACGGACAGGCAAGTGGAAAGAAAGAATTACTCTCACAAAGCCCTCAGGAAAAGTTTTTTTTCCTGGTAGGTATGTAGACACGTCTATTCCCACCAGCAGTGCTGCCACCCAACCCATCTCTTTTTCCATTTGGGCGTACCTTCACTCTACAATTGCTCCTGCATTCAGACCATCTTATTATTCAATCTTTCACCCAGTCCTTGGCCCCTGCTGTCCTCCACTGTGGTGGG
This sequence comes from Haliaeetus leucocephalus, assembly GCF_000737465.1. Classification (NCBI taxonomy): domain Eukaryota; kingdom Metazoa; phylum Chordata; class Aves; order Accipitriformes; family Accipitridae; genus Haliaeetus; species Haliaeetus leucocephalus. The sequence continues at coordinate 24,653 of NW_010973369.1, read as the reverse complement.
ACTGTCTGCCTCCCCCCAAAAGCCACTTCTCCCAAGCCACATTCGCTCGAGTGTTTCTTTAGAGCACCTCCTCCTGTGGCACGCACTTCTCCCTGCGCTACCATTAGCCTTTTATCCTCTCTAGCTGGGTTCCTGTAATCTGATCACTAACCATACGAGTTAATGACTTCTTTGCCATCTAAAGTTTATGAGTTTTATTGCACCTTTGCAGAAAAGAGAGCTCCCATGAAGATATACAGCCCCTTCTCTAAGCCCGGGGAGGACCCAAGTTGTGTTTCTCTTTCAACGTTTCTGGAGAAAGATTATTGTTTTGAAGCCATTTGCATGAACAAAATGAAATGTGTCTGGTTTTATCAATAAAAGGCTTATTTCTGACTGTATGCCATGATAAATGGCATATTCTAAAAAACAGGCAGGCAGTAACTGAATGTGCAGAAGCAATACCCTCATTTTAATGGCATTTCTCTGGCAGTACAATGGGCAGAGTGTGCTCAGCCTGGATTCCTGGATGGCAAAGACTGGTGCAAGGTATTATAGCAAAAAGACTCTTAGAGAAAAACCAGTGAAAAGAGTGTCTTCTGTCCCCTAGCAGAGGGTCAGCCAATTAATCACTATTATTATTAACAAAGTTATTTTTTCTTGACAGCTGTGCCCATCAAAATGACATCAAGGAAAACTGAATCCATTTGCATTACTTCAGCTAGCCAAATCATTGCAGAAAGTTGAAAATAGTTCTGGAAAAAAAAAACCCAACAGCAAAATAGGGACATCAGTGAACTCGGAATGACAGAATAAACGGGCTATTCTGAGCACTCAGCAAAGTGTATTTACTGCAGTGTATTTACTGTTTTTCAAAAAATGTTAAGATCTCCTTGTTTATTAAATCTGTTGAGAAGCAATGAAATCCCATGCAATTTTATTTTCAAATATCATTTTACTACCCAACAGCAACAGTAAATTCATAAAATAACACGTGATTGACCAGGACTATGGAGTAAAAAAAAAAATTTGTTTGCTTTGTACATTCTTATTAGTGTTGGCTAAGATGTTATAAAAGCAGTATCTTTTAACACCTTTTATTATACAAGGGTCAAGAGGTTTTTATGTTTCTTAAAGAAAGCTTCAAATAGCCCACATAGCGGGTTACTGCATCTTTCATATGGCTGCTGTATAAACAAGCTCATTTTACACAGGAAATGACATAACCATGTAAAAGTGTACATGGACTTTAGGCACATATTCAAACACTAATGGGAATGCATTGTTTTAAATGGCATACTTTTATGTTTACCTATTGAGCTTAGTACCCATATTTTAGCCAAATACAACAAAAATTATCCACACATACCTGTCTTATAGTGTACTGTTTATTTGAAATTTGGACCTTCACAAAGACTCTCATGGGACAGATAATGACCCTAAAAAGTAAATACAAATGAGGCATTCTCAGTGAGAGAGTGAAACCTGCCATCATAAAGGTGGAAAGCTGAACTTTTAACCTGTATTGCTTTACAGCTCAGGTTTCTGTGCGTTTCTACCACCAAGTCACCCATGGGAAGAAAGTTGTAACAATAATTTTGGGTGTCTATCTTTGCACATTATATAATGACCAGGCTAAAGAAAATAGTGCCAAACTTCTGCAATTTCAAGGTTCTCTGTTTCTTTCCAGTTACTTTCCTTGGTATCAGCCCCAGCCTGTGCCCTATCCCTAAACCTCTATTTTCAGAGAGGAATGAGGGTTCAGTGAAGTCCACCTGGGTTGTGCTTTTGTGCTTATTGGTGATAATGAATGTTTTGTAATGGCCACCATTCACATATCCTGGAAAGTTTCGATATGTGTTTCTGTTCTCACGCCAGACAACTGAAACTGCAGATGTCCATGTAGAGTCTTGACAAGATTTGCAGTGGTTTGTGAGTAGAAATTGAATGGATATGTGGAATTCAGAAAAAAAATGACAGGTCACTCTGGCAGCATCTTTTTGTTGCTATTGAAATTTTAGGTGAATTAAGAATAACAGAAACTGCTTTGAAAAGAGCAGTGAAAGAGGTCACTCCCTTCAACACTGTAGATTTAAGTGATCATAACCATTCAGTAAGTATCTTATAATTAATTGCAGAGACAGAAGTCTGTGCCAGATGATCCCAATGGCTCAAACAATACACCAATAAAGCACCTATAGGCTAGTATACATTTACACCATAGTGAAAGTCAGTAGACCACTCCAGAGTAGAATAGCATGGAACTGGAATTCCCAGAGTTATCAAACAATTTCAGTAATGTAAATGCAAAAGGATACTCTTGACATTGCAGCACTAGTTTACAACCAGTGTTGCAAACCAAGGATATTCAATCTGAGTGTGAAAAAACTGTGTAAAAAGTGTAAAAGTGAAAAAACTACCCTAATCCTGCCATCTACTATTGCCACCATTGTAAACTCCTCACTTTGAGCTGGACCAAACTTGAGTAGTGCCAGGACCATCCCTTCTGAATGTCGACACATTTGAGCTACCAACTAAGCAAAGTGAATGTCGTGTTACCTCCTAACCTGAACACTTGGGCTGAAATTGCTTCTCTTTAAGCCAAACCAAATATCTGGCAATTCTGACGTGGTAATAATCCATTACAATTCCAGCATTTTAGTGTCTGTAGTTTCAAGTTTGTTTAAACTGATATTAAAGACCTAGTAGTTGGTTTTGGTTGGTGGGGTTTTTTTCCTTCAAGGTATAACTACTCCCTAGCAGAATTTTGGTTTTTGAACCATTATCAAAGTGTGTTTTTTAAGACATTAGTATGTCAGTATTTCTTTCAGTTCTTCAGTTCATACTGTTTGCTTTGGGATAATTGCAAAATCTTAGCATTTTTTTCCATTTAGATGCTGATACCTACTCAATTTAATTACCATTTACCTAAATCTTTATCTTGCTTTATTCATGTATTGAGGAATTTGTACAAGGACAGGAAACAAGACCCTCAGAGAGATACCTACTAGGTTTTTAAAACTTTTTATGGTGACCAGCATCACCAGGATCCTCAGGCTGACCAACAGCTCTGCCGCATAAAGTGTATAGTAATTTTCCTCCTTAGATTTCCAAACTATCATGCATTGCATGTAACACCAATGCTACCTTCCTCCAAAGCTGTTGCAGCATCTCACGAATCCAGCTGGAACTGAAACAAACTGCCCTTTGCAGGCAGTAATAATCCCAGGAGTTAACTCGTCTGTTAAAAAGAACTTAGATTTGCTTCAAGTGAATTTAAATAGCCTGTATTTGCTATTTTAAACTGATCACCCTAAGCCATTGAGGAATGTGCCTGTGTGGTTAATAAATGGCGGGGCACAGCTTTGTCTGTCATACATGAGAACAGAGCACTGGGAATGTGCATGGGGAGCAGCACTCTATCACGCGTGGAAGAAAGGGAAATCCTTTCTCATTGTCATCTAGCCAACCTCTCCAGAAGGTAGCTGTGGTCAGTGCTAGAGAAAGGATCCTTAAAAGCTGCAAGCCATTCACCTAGAAAACAGCCAGGAGCAAGAAAAGAACTGCTTGAGCAGAAAAGGCAAAAAAAGTCTGAGATGCCCTCTTGGCTGTGGGCTTGGCAGGACAATGTTTTCTCTCTTACTGTAGCAATAGTAAATCATATCTAAATGAGCCTGTAGTAAAGCTCAGAATTAAAAACTCCTTATTGTTTTGAAAGTCATATAAGAGTGGCTGGTGATAAGCAGTTAGTGCAGGGGACAGTAACTGTTGGTCCTGGCCTAAGATGCCAGAATTTCTCATGCACATGTTACAAAGTAGCTTCAAGTGCTTGTCATTCTGCATGCCTGTTAACCTGCTAGTTAGTGATTCGCCCTCCTGTCAAGGACACACTTCTGACCCACCTCGGTTTGTGTTATTGCATGGCCTGCACCAAGCAGTATCAGTTCCTGCAGGTAGAAATCCTGGTGCTAAGTTATTACAAAGAGATCATATACACGAAAGCTCCCTGCAGTGTTTTTTTTGTATCACCATGCTGTAGATTATGGTACCTGACAGGTCTGCAGGCACAGGGGAACCCCATATGTCTGGCAGCAAGGTTGCTTAACCAGGTATTTTAAGCTGGTTAAAGGCTCAGCCACCTAGAGAGTGAAGGAGGAAGGGCAGAGCTTTTTGCCACTGTTTCTCTATGGCTATTGACTAGGAATTTAGGACAGTTTGCCACTAGTGTGAGCTACACCACATCCAGTCTGGGGTACTGACCAGGAGGACCTCAGGGGCCATATTCAGCTCCCTGCCACTCCCCACACCAGTGGTGCTGTGCAGAGGAGAGTTCAGATCCAGGAAATTATGTCACTTGATGGTTTAAACTGTGATGAAACACCACCAAACCTTACCATTTATTATTTTATACTATTGATAACCTACTTCAATAATTTCTGATGGTTCTTATGACCTTTCTGATCCATCTACAGTTGAACATCTGGTACTTAGTTTTGTAGGTGGAAACATAGACAGAGTAATCCCACAATAAATCTATAATCCATGTTGAGAATAGATAAAGGGGATACACGAACACACAGCCTTTGGAGGGTGGAATTAAAGGATACCAGAGCTCTTTTGCAATCATCTGCTTAACTCATTTTTGCCCCAGATACATCAGGTGATAGCATCATTCCCCACCAGATCAAACCATGCCATTCTTTCAGATCTTTCTTCCAATTTTTCCACAGTTAGTCTCTGTGGCAGCAGAGTTAGAGGCAAGCAAAATCCATGGATGTGTTTTGCATACCACTGGCATTCTGCTGCGCTGAAAAGTCCCTTTCACTTGTATTTATTGTACAAAAACATTAAAAACAATTTCTTAATAGCATTATAATTATGCAGTGTTGGACAGCTAGACACAATGTAGCACTGTGTCAATAATTTATTACATCTTATGCCATAATTGAACACTTTTACTATGAGCATTTGAGAACAACTTGGACCTTATACAGAGTAATATATCTTGCTACATAATAATGGAAAGGTGGATACTTAAGAAAGATATGTAGCTTGGAGGAAAACATACACAGAAGCAAATACCTCCTGCATCACCTATCTCCATGTAAAACTTAAAACTAAATCAACATATCATATTTAATGACTCCTTTTTTATATATGAATAGTTTCAAGAGCTAATCAGAAAGAAATCATATTACAGTGTAACTATTTACACCAAAATGGGAGCACACCGGAACAAAACCTTCTCTTCTAGACATCAGGACTCTTTTCTTACATTTCTTAATGGACAAAGCACATGGCAGCCAGACACAAATTCAGTCTCAAGAACATTGTTCAAAGGATCAAATAGGTCATATCCACAGCTCACTGATGCCATCTTTACCCACTGCCTGGAGGCTAAAAGCAGGCAATCTAGAGGTGTAGAGGTATAATCTTCTCTGCCATGGACTTCAGTTAGAGCCAGTCTCATGTTGCCGGCACAAGGCCTTACATCAGGTTGCATGACAGCATCCAAATGCTACTGACATGTGCCCACGGTGGAGAGACATATAGAAGCACTAGATTTATTGCTACATCCTTGTAAACATACTTACCCTAGAGGTAAGAAATCTAGTTCACCTTGTTTGAGGAGAGGTTATGTTCAATGTATCATATTACCTTTCATAACGTATTCATGTGAGCAACTGTTCTGCTACCTACAACCACACGACTCCACCACCATGTCCTCATACTGCTTGTAGACCACATTGTTTGCAGAGTCAATGAAAAGAATGCTAATAGGACTCAGCCTGGTTGGGACACAGCAAGTTGGGGGTGTTGATTCTGGGTCCATTGAGTTCATTAATGTTTGGATAACTGCGTGATTGGTGGGCTCCAGATGGGATCGAAGGGGGAATTCACAAAGCCCTTCACAGTGATATGCTTCATACTCTAGAGGGGCTATTATCCAGTCATCCCAGCCCATATCCTTAAAATTCACGTGGAGGGCTTTTCTGCTACACCTTGCCTTCAGATTCTTAGTGGGCCTCTTCCCTTGCCGTGTTGCTAAAGGAGCTCTCCTCTTCCGCCTCTGATTGAATAAGTACTCATAAACAGTTTTGTCGTCTTGTCCGGATCTAGCTTTGATTTCATTGAAAAATAAGTCTCTTTTTTTCGTCCTCCCAAATACCAAGAAGAGAGCCTTTTCATTGACCTGTCTTCCTGTTCTATTAAATCCCACACTCCTGAGATCAACAGCTCTCCCCCTGTCAAAAGTTTCCAGTTCAAAACACAAGTTAACCAAGTTTTTAAAGTTCCTGAAAAGTTTCCAGATGTCAAACACTTCCCACTTTGGTGTATCTGTGATACTGACAGTACGAGAGTCCAGGAGTGTTGCTGCTTGTCTGTTTGTAGAGCAACTAAATAATTTCACTTGGGAATTTTTTCCAGAAGAATGAGACTTCCACGTATCAGAAGGCTTCTTCCTCAATATTCGAAGCTCTGCTCCCAGCAAACCATCTTTTTCTAATGCACTGATGTCAAAAATATATTTCTGTTTTCTTATAGTTGGTGCTCGGTCGTCTAAAAAAAGCACACACATTTTTAAATGTAGATCAAGCACAGATCAATATCAGTTATTCAATTCTTAATGGTTTTCCTGAAGTTTGCTCATAAGCCTAGAAGTTTCCTTAATTAGCCCACCAAACAGAAAGAGCAATTTTTGTCTAAGGGATCAGTTCTATGCATGGACCCAGAAGAACTCAGTGACTCAACAGGGAAATGAGTTTCTGAGTTGGCCTTGTAGAAATCTCATTTCTTTCACCGGCGGGCATTTTCTAGCTTCAAAGTAGCAATTAGCCAATTGAAAAGTAGTCCTTTTTCAGGGCTGAGCACTCACAGGGCCTATTCACCACTTACATGCTACTTAAGTTACCGAAACAGAGCTTCAGTGGTGCCCAGACCTCATGCTGGCTCCAAACATGATCAAATTTACCCTTAGACAATACAATAGTGAATTAGTCTTTTAAAACTAACATCCCCCAGGAACTGCCAGACACAAGGATAATTGCCATATTAACTTAACTCCACATGATTCACAACTTTTTCAAATTGGGCAGAAAAACATACCTCCCTTTAACCTGACATTACATTTGCTTGGTTAAACTCATGAGCAGCACTAACAAGGAATATGGCTGAGCCAACATTTTAGTGATGTTACATTAACAATGCCTTCCAGTGGCGAGCTGAGAACCTGAATGCAGCACTTGTGAGTAGCGTATCATCGCTTCCCAGAAGCCAAGCTATTCATAAATGGCAAACAAATCCAGTCCTTATTACCTTATCAATCCATTACCTTATCAGCTGTACATGACAAAACTCTTACTAATGTCACTGGAAGCAACATGGGGCTCTCCAACCAGAGTGGTACGGTGAACATCATTCTTTGGGAGCCTGGTTATTTCTTGTGTGAAAGCAGACACTAGTCCAAATTTCAAAAAAAATTTGGAACCAGAATGTTGAACCACAAATTCTAGAGTTCCATAAGTTATTTCTCTTGTTGTTAGTCTGTGCTTAGCTGTGGGCTTCTGTAGATAGAAGGTTGGTGGTATGTGAAAGCATGAGCTTCAAGCTAGTATAGATACACCCACCCTATGCTATAATGACTCCTGGGTCTACAGTGTAGTTCCTCACAATTCTACCTTGAACAAATCAGGCTGGCCCTTTGATACTGAAACTTGTGTTTTTTTCATGGAATAGCCCTGTTCTTAGCATATCATGTGTTTTTAGACATACTTTACAATAAAATCTGACGTTAGCACTTTCCAGGAGCTAGTTATGGAAAGAAAATAAGACAAACATTTAAAAGGTTTTTAAACACCTAACCATGCAAAGACTGATTGATTTTCAACAATATGCATCTAAAATATTTTCTAAATGTTTTGTTTGGCTGCCACATGACCATCTAGTTCTGCCTCTAACTGCATTTTCCAAGATAAGGCAGGACAAAATCTGCAGTAAAGCTGTACGATTTAATTTACATTAATAAGAGCTATTTGACTTTAACAAAGTATGATTATTTTCTAATACTCTCTACATGTATAAACACACTCAGACATCTCTCTCTGTCCACACACACACACACACAACCTCCTTTCTTACCTTGTCCTTTGTCTATAAAGCTGGTTATTGTATTGGCAAGTCCAGCTTCCAGTTTTACACTTCCATTAACACCTTTTCTTTCTGCATCTGAGAGAGTCCTGTACAAAGACAGCATGTATTCATGTGGCGTTATAGGGGGATGTCTGAAAGTTTCCTTAGTATCCCTCTGGGTTACAGGCTCTTTAGTCTTTTTGGTTTTGAAAGAATCAGTGTCAGTACTGCTTGTGCCAGTTTTTTTCAAAGCCACTTTGCTGCTAAGATTTTGAACCTTTGGAGTCACTGTCCTTACTCCAGAAGGTCTGCTGGGGAGATGTCCTACCTTGCCCTCCATGGCTGCTGTTCTTGAGAGAACCTTCTTTGATTCATCGTTCTTGGCCAGCAGAGCTCCAGCCTGAACAGCACTGCTTTTAGTCCTAGCCTTTGAGGTCCCAGTACTATATCCATGGCTTGCAGTCCTCAGTGTACCTGCCCGTGCTGAGGGATTCCTCTCTTTTCCTTCTGCTTTTAAAAAACCTAGTTTAGATCCTGGATTACTCTGGCCTGCCTCAGAATTACTCAGCGCTCCAGGAACTAGATCCAGAGACAGCCAAGTCAAATGCCAAAGCAGTAAAGTGAGAAAATGCAGGATTTTCATCCTCTGGTCTTCCTCTGAATGCCACTAAAGAAAAAATCAGAAAAGGTTCCTCCAGTTTGGCAAAAGAAAACATGAAAGAAATTAAAAACCAAAGTCAGCAAAAATGGTTTTCGTTTGAGATTAAAACATTTCAAATCTCGTTGTTCAATACTTGTATCCAGTCCCATAGTGGAAATGCTCATGTACTCAGATATAAGCTCCCCTGACTTCAGTTAGCAGCTATAAAGAACTTGTTCTTGAAAAGGGAAAGTTTACCACCTCATTTTCTTCTGTAAAACTGACTGAAAACTTGAAGGAGTCCTGTTTAAATCCAAGGGGGTTTTTTTTCCAAGAAGGAAGAATGGCGTAATGCTGCCTCTGTGTTAAAAGTTTTTTTTAAAGTTTTGAATCCTTTCCAGTGAAAATATTTCACACACAGAGATCTGCAGGTGCTCAGAAATCTTTTACAAACCTGAACTCAGGAATTGGAAACGGAATTCCAACAAACCTATTTAATTACTCTCTGATGTCATGCTGTCTAAACTAATTTAACTGTGATATATTTCTTTAAAAAAATCTTCTTTACCCTTTTCATTAGCATGAGTCATACTCTGCCTCATGTGAAACAGCTCCACAGGCTCAAAACTCTAGAGGATGCCTTTTCAAGTGGCAATACGACCTCTACCTTAGCCTTCCATGAACTTCACGTTTAAACAGGACAAACTGCAAGATCAACAACTGAGACCTGTCATACAGTCCACTGGACACATACATTAAAATATTTAAGTATAATGTGTTTAGCTCTTTTTCCCCGAGAAACAGTGGCTTCACTTTGTCCTCTGGTGACTGAAGGGCAGAGCCAGCAGCGCAGGCGCTTAACAAGGGTAAAGTTTAATTTTTCACAAACACAACATGGCCATTCCCGCAGTCAGTGTATTTTGGCGTATTTATTGCTATGCTTTAAAAAAATCCATGTAAGCCCACTTGGAGATGAAGCTTCTGCCGGTGGGATGCCCGTGGGGTGGGCGGCTGCACAGTGCGGGACAGCAGTGCACCCTGCAGGCAGCCAGCCTCCTCCTCCGGCCGGAGGCACTCACTGGAGACACCCCGAAACTCCAATCTTTCCTCCAGAGGCTGCTGAATGCCAGCCTTTGTTTTAAAATTAGATGCAAAATTTTCAAGAGCTGCCTAGCCCACAGCCGCAAGAAGACTGGTAGTTAGAAACCAGCGTTACTTACATGTCAAGGCTATCCTGCTGCTTTCAGTCATACGAAAAAGAGTGTGGAGCAAGCATGTCTTTCATAAGCTGCAAAAAATTGAACTGTTGTTCTAAATGAGCCTTTGGGAAATGAGGCACTGGGCTAGATTGAACAGGGATTAATGGGACCCTTCTCTCATCTTGCACTGATGCTAAGCCCCGTCCTCCTCCCTCAGTTGTTTTTTTTTCCTAAGGCAATGGAAAAGATACAACACTTTTTAGCTTGATTTGCACGTGCTGTAGCATTTCCCACCCTGACTAGCATTAGAAACACCAAACTACGTTCATAAATAACAAATCTGCAGCCCTTTCTACATGAGGAGCTCTGAATGCTTTATGTTGTTTTGATGGAAAAACTGAAGGATAGAAGAGTCAGTGATTTCACAGATGTCACACATAAGGTAGACCCAAAAACCCACCCTCCTGATTTTGACCTAATGGCCCTTCTTCTGATGTCAGTTTTAGTTTTGATATTCCCTATCAAAATAAAGCAGCTTTTTGCTGAGTTACTTCTGACGAAACCAGTTCTCAGCAGTCACTCCATGCTATCCCCACGGCCATCCCAATCATGCCATCCTTTCATCCTTCCCATATTACCCACTTTCCTGCTGAGCAGGAGGTGGCATGCCATGTCTGGTTCTGCGCTACGGGGGTATTGATTAACTTGCCAGTAAGCCACAAAAACAGCTAAATGTTGAGCTCCCACTTTTAATTTATCCAGTTTCCAGTTTTCACACTTGTAAGAATTTAATATCTTTAAGAGCTCTCTTGCTTTATCAAACTTGGCTGAGATTTGCAAATGATTTAAGAGATGGACATGAACGAGCAGGAGGTAAGACAATGCGATTACATGGGCCTGTCTCTAAGTAAATCAGATTAAAAGCACAATCAATTCCATGTTCAAACAATATTTATGTGTCTGAGATTAATACAACTTAGTGGGCTAGACAGGCCTAGACAGAAAAAAAAGAGCAAAAGCAAGCAAAGAAAGCTGTGCGAACTATTCTCTTTCTTAAAAGAGGCTCTCTTGAGGCACTCTCCATCTAGGTGCTTGGAACCATGGCAGCACAGTCACTGTACAGAGTCCACTGAGCCCCATGGTCCCCAGAGTGGAATGTTGGCCTTGAATAAGACCCACAGACTAGGGTATCCTATTATGGCCCTACACTAATGTGGTGTTATTCCAGCTGGCTAAACTCAAACTCAACTGGTATCTTCAATGTGTAGACAGAAACCCTCTCTCCAGTGCCGGCTTTACATCAGATATAGGACACAGTGGAAGAGATGTTCAAGGCCTATTACTTGTCGCCACTGGCCAAGTTTACATGTACCACTCAAGTAGCTTGGTTCGTACAGCCCACTTGTCCTTCTGTGAAGGCAGATCCTCACACAGTGTGTGTACGGATTTGAAGAAGGAGGACTACCCAGGTCCCTGCTCCTTGGAAGTGCATTGCCTCCTGTTCTCCAGATCATAAGGTTGTCTACATGAGCTCTGACACCTTCTCAAACAGACAATTTCACTGAGTCACTCTGGACTCATCCAGAGTGGGCTAGAGAAAGGGATCACTCCGGGGAGCCGAAGGAACATTTCGGTGTTGAAAAAGTTGCCATTCCCTGAGGATAAAAAGCCCTACCCAACTCAATGTATTTGTATGTTCCACGTGACAATGAGGTAGACCCTGGAGCCACAGTGCATGGGCCCCTTCCAGGATATGGGCTTCTGTCTGTACTCTTCCTTAATGCTTGGGCACAGGCACACACTAACACCTGATGTGCTCCCCAAAGCACACACTTTGTGCCAGCTGTAGATGTTTGTCATTTGGATACAGCACTGCCACTGAACTCCAGCCAACTGACATCCTACCCAGTGTTGCAGCAGGCGGCAGCAGGGTCCTTCTCAGGGAAAGCTCAGATCACCTGCTTTATCTGTCAGAGGACGCTGCAGAATAAAGGCAGGGGCTGAGCCAAGCAGAAAATGCTGGGCTTGCCCTCAGAACCCAGAAATCCCTGGGTGCACTCTAAAATATACTGTATATAGTTGGTTGCCCCAGAATAGCTCCAGGTAGGCTCCGTTGGATACATGATGCCACAAGTCAGAATGTGTTCACTGCTGCAAACTTGCAGTTTGAGCTGCACATGGAAATCTTTATTCTAGTGATCTACCAGGAATTTAATTGTACTTTCCCAGGTGAACTAATTTCCAGAAATTACTTACAGGATTGAGTTGAGTAAACTCCATATATTAAGCCATTTGCTGTCACATTTCTTTTACTTATTGAAACTAATTAACATGCTATTTCCATAAGAATTTAGACCTCTGCACCATAGCTTTTTGGGGACTGATTTTTAAAAGTATGAAAAGATAATTTTAGGAAGGAACTTAGTGCTTTTTGAAAGGAAAGAATTACAGAAAACTCAGAGATGCTGTAATTAAAAATTGCTCTTGTCTTGAGCAAGAGCAAAACAAAGACAATAAATTTCCTACTAACATGGGAAAACATGGCATAATTTTGATAGGCTGTGCTACAATGTCATGATGATAAATAAAAAATTGGAAGTCCAAAGAAAGAACTGTGTCATTGGTTATCAAGAGACTTGGCTACACCTCTGAACAGTAGTGAGCTATGGATGGGAAAAGCTTAGAGAAAAGCATAGGGGTATAATCCACTACATGTCCTGTCTCAAGAACACTAGTACTAAAAAGTACCTGTCTGCTGCAATGATGCATATGTGGTAGGTCCAGAAAGCCAGGCACAGCATGAAGAAGGAAACAGCATTTTTGGATGTCACTTGGAATCAATAGAAAGCCTGATGTCTTGGGATCTGAGTAGTCTCAAAGGAGTGAGGATCCACAATAAGAAAGAATCTCATGACACGTTATGCAAGAACTTCACGTGAAACACTACAGGCAAGAATGAAGCCGGGCCACTGGGAATCGAGCCCCACGATGTCAGCCTAGCTGAGGCCACAGCACTTTGCTAGCAAGGCTGGAGAACTCTTGTTTCCACCATAGATCCAAGGACACAGGAGCCTTAGAGTGCTCAGAGCTGCCTCCACCACATCCCACACCCGAGGCACAGCAGAGAGCGCATGGTTGGAGCCATCCAGCTGCTTGCTGTGACTCTGACAGTTAGTACCTTTGGAGACCAAGCCGACTTAGACCGAAGCAGAGGCTCTGAGCTCCTACCAAGCAGCATTTTAGTTCAGGAAGATATGAAAAGTTAAAACAGTGTAAAATGATCCACTCACCCAGCAGCAGTGCTGTATACAGAAGGGCATCATACTTATAGATTGGCATTGTCTAGCTGCAGTTTCAGAAATTTGATTTCTTTTCTATCTTTGTCTCATTTGACAGGAATTTATAGCTTTACATTAACCTCTCTCTTCATCTTCTGATCAATAAGCTAGAGCTCCTTCAGCTGCTTTGTATAAAGCAGGTGTTCAGACCTCATTCCCTAAACCCTTTTTTGCAATCACTGCTTTACAAGACACTAACCCCAGTTGTGAATATTTTTGGTTTTGCATAGATTTCTAATGATGCTTCAGCTATGTTAAAATACATGGAGCTGAATCCATCTCAATTATATTGAGGCTTCCACTGTATTGGAGATGATTATCTAGACAGCCTTTATAGTCAAGAGAGAAAAGCAAGATACAAACTCAACTGTAGAAAGTCACACTTAGTAATGACCTGGTTACTGCTTCACCACCTTGCACCATTTGCACACTGCCACACTTCCACTGCCTGCTATGTGCAAGTGAAAATGTCTTCCACATCAACCACTGCAAGGGCTGTGGCAGTTGTGGCTACCTTTGCTGCTATTTATGGGACTGGCTTTTGCTGGAAAACCTCCAAGAGCTCTTGGCTTAGCGACGCATCCCTGCAGTTCAAGTACTTTTGTCCTTCTTGCAGGAATCACTGTTGGCACTCATCCTGCTCACTGGGTGAGACGAGGGTGGTGTGAAGGTCTCTTCGCATGAAGAGGACCTTACAGAATCACAGGTGATTCGGGAGTTTATCCTCACACCCAGCAGAAACCCCCACAGCAATGGGTGACCACCCCTCCCGATTTACCCTCTGTGCCTGGCACGGCCCGTGGCGGGCAGGCTGGCCCAGACACCCGCTGTGGAGTGAACGGCTGCCGGGGCGGCCTCTCCCCCGCGGCAGCACCGCAGCCCAACGCCGCACCCTCAGCGAGGAGCGAGAAGGGAGAAGCGAGAAGGGAAGCGCTGCCACAGAGCGGCCCCGAGCGAGCCCGGCTCTCCCGCCCGGCGCCCGGTCGCGCCCGGCCGGCAGGGTGAGCCGCTGCGCC
>NW_010973369.1:0-10341 GCF_000737465.1 Haliaeetus leucocephalus | reverse complement strand
CGGGAGCCGCCCTCCTCCGCCCGGCCCGGCCCGGCCCGCTGGGCGCCTGGCCCTGCCGCTGTCACCCTGCCGAGCCTCTCGTGAGGGCTTGTCCGTACTGAAATAAAGATGCCCGGCTCGCAGGCGCCTTTGTTGGGCCACGTTAGCAGGGGGCCGTCCCAGAGGCAGGAGCCGAGCCGGCGGGGGTGGTTTGGGGCGGCCCCGGGCCGAGGCAGGCAGCTCTTAGGATGAGCAGGTGGCAGTACGCGTAAAAGAAGCCCCGTCTCAGTTTCTTCCGTACGAGATAAAGTGAAGCTTCCCTGTATCGTAACGACTTCTTGTTGGCGGCATCGGCACATCGGCAGCGCTGTGAAACGTACTGTGCTTGGGCTGTAAAGACTTGGAGAAAAGCTAATGCAGGAGGAGCCGAGCCTGTTACAAGCTGCATTCGCTCATCTTCATTCTATGTCTCCGTCCAGGTACTGCAGTACCGGACTCGGTGTCGAGAGTTGGAGCAGCAGCTGGCAGCAGGAGGGGTGAGTGTGCAGGTTGCCAACTAAAGACCGTGTAGGTGGCGTTTGTTAAGGCGGGCCAAAGCAAGCTCCCCAAAGCAATGGCAGAGGGAAGCAAGATTTTGCTGCCTGAGGGTTTAAAGAAGCGCTGTAAGTTTGCCTGCGAGTGTTTTGTCCAGTTGCCATTCTTAGAGGAGCCAGTGGTCCCAGAAATGCGGGTGCAGGAAACCCTGTGAAGGGGGATTTTAGTTTTGAGAAAGGGTGCTTTATTGCTGGCGTAACATTTTGTCCTAGGGCTCAGGAGAGGGCTGCACTGCCTGTTAGGTTATATGGCCGCCTCTGAAAAAGAACGGGTTGAAACGTGGCATTTTGGAAGGCAAGAATGCTGGCGTTCAACATACGGCTATGTGCTTTTCTTTCTGCTTCACGGCTAAAGTAAACCTAGGAAGAACAAAGGGTAGGAGAGTAGGAGAGCATTCCCAGGCTTCAAGTCGAAGTGAGCGCTCACGGTTGTGAGCTAAGGAGACCTAGCTGCGAGAGTGCCACAGTGGGGGACTGAGGAGAGCTACTCGCATTGAGCACCACCCTTCCCCTCCCTTGCTCTCCATAGTCACGACACTGTTACGCCTGGAAGAAGCCACGAGCTCCTGAGCTACCCAAGCGAATGGAGCGGAAAGCGGTGGATGCTAACAGCAGTGAAGGGAAGACAAGAATTTGACTAAACTTTTCCTTTCTTCTGAAGGGACCCCTTCCAGGCAGGTGGGAAGCCACAGAAGACCAGAGCCTGGAGAAAGCACTGCTTCAGGTGGAAGAGGAGCAGCAAAGGTACAAGAAAGAAGCGTTCCCTCATACCTGGTATCCTGGATGCTCGTGGAAGTGAGGGAAAACCTGTCAGTGCTCCCTGGTCTCCCCAAGGGGAGCAGTTGGGCAAGCTGCTTTGAAAGGAGAGAGGTCCACAGTCTGTTTTCTGTGGTGCAGTAATAGTGTTGTGTGCTGAATGGCTCTGTTTTGAGCGGGGGGTTATTCCGGGTGATTCCAAAGGTCCCTTTCCAGCCTAAATTATTCTGTGGTTCAGTAGGTGAGCGGGTCAGGAGAGTGCTAGAGAAAGGTGATGCGTCCAGTGATCAGACAGCACGAAGGGGAGGCAAGACGTGAACTGTGGGCATCATCAAAGTAGAAGGGGAAACCGAAATTGTAGGTGGAAGTAGAAGGCTTAAAGCAAGGAGAAGCAAATGAGTATGCCATCACAGAGAGATCTTAGTTAATCCTAGAAAGCACTTTTACTGCCTCTCGGTTTGACAACAAAGTCAGTGTTGAGGGAGTTGGGAAATCACGGAGGCGCTGCTTGTGGATAGCAGTTGTTCAGTGACCTCATTGCTGTTTCTCCCTTTCCAAGGTGTGAGAATCTGGCAGAAGTGAACACTCTCCTGCAGGAACACCTCGAGGAAGCGAATGAGGTTAATTCAGCCCTTAAAGAAGATGTTGGAAAACTGACGGTGGATTGGATGAGGGCCCGGGAGGAGCTGGAATTGAAGGAGAGCGAGTGGCGCGGTGAACGTGAGGTAAGGATGGGCGACGGGAATGTCAGACGCGATGCCGGGGTGGAATGAGAATGGGTTTTATTTCTGGCCTGGAGAGCTTGCTGTGTGAAAGTCGTGGCACCGTTGAGGCTGTCTTGGTGTTTATGAGCAGAAGACAGGGGTGTGAGATGGAGGAGTGTCAGCAAATTGTGGTGATGGGAGATGCCCGCGTGCTGTGACCGTACTGCTCGTTCTCAAAGGCAAATGCTTGCTGTTGCTGGGCACTGTAGGGCAGTGACCCATGAACGCTCGTCTGTTTTTTAATAGTTCCTAAATCTCTGTCTGCAGCAGTGGAGACCGAAGAGAGGTCAGTGTGTTTTCGGATTCAGGGTAGCCAACAGAAGAACAGCACAGGCCTCCCTTACCAATAGGCTGTTGCAAGCAAATCTGACACTGGTCTCGGAGGGGCTTGTTTTTGTCTTCCTCCACCGAGCCTGTTAGACACCTCTGCAAGGCGAGATGATGAATCGCGATCAGTTTGCTTTGTTGATACCCGCGCCTGCAGGGGAAGTGTGGATGTTCCCTTCTTTGCAGTCAGGTGGCAGGTCTACTGAGGATGCCTCTGTGGTGGCTCTTCAGTCCTTGATGCCCCCCCCCCCGATTGGAATAGTTCTTAAAGGAGACCCGGTGATGACGGTTGTGTACCCTCCCCTCTCTGAAAGGCTTGTACAGTGACAGCTGTTGCGTTAAAGGGTAAAGACGTTTGGCAGTAAATAAACCCCCTTGCATTCCAGCTTATCCTCAGATGTCAGAGGGGCTGGGTGTGGCTAGGTCTAATTTCTGAGTGATGTCCAATTCAATGCTGTAAGTCTGGTCGTGTTCAATATATTGAACTATCATGATGACGGACGCACTAATAGCGTACTGCACTTTCAGTTTCGCCATGTTCAACAAACTAAAACTGCCAGACCTAAGGAGTGTGGTCGCGTTTAACAAACTATCGCAGCTAGATTTATGAGCAGCGCAGTTTTTTAAACAACAGGAGTACAGATTCTTTTGAATTGCCGGTGATAAATACACTGTCTGCAAAGCGTGTGCAAATAATAATACAAGTGCATTGAATTATGGAAGAAAAGAGCTCTAAAGACTTCTAAGTTTCCCAGGAAAGCACTCACTACAGCCGAGTGTCCAAATCTCACCCAGTAGGCATCCCTTTTGGGGAGAAGAGAGGTTCAGCCTGTCGACTGATCCCAGAAGTCAGCGATATCCTCCTGACTTGTCCACGATAGTATCTTCCCTAATAGTTCCCTTCTCTTAAGGCCTTTTATACTATTTTCTTATTAGGTGGAGCTTGAGGGACTCTAGTCATACATACCTTTACTATGATTGGTGTAAAATCTTCTCGCTTTACTTTTAAAGGTGCATGCTAAAAAAAATTCAGAGCACATGCTCAGTGAGGGGTGGTCGCACATTGGAGGCGGGTAACTTTGGGGATGGAGGTGTTTTTTGGTATTATAATGAGATTATAATGAACAAAGTTCACCCAAAGGACATGATGTTGCGTGTCAGTACCCCAGAATGGGGCACTTATGATATAAATCAGAAGTAGGGCAGTAGGTCGCTAGAACCCTCATTAGTTCACCTTCTTGCTTCAGTGGAGTCAATGCAGGGACCTACCGTTCTTGTTCCTATCTTGTTCCCTGTCCCTGCGATGATATCCCAGAGCCTGGCCACGGTGTCTCCACCCTCCGCGTTGCTCCTCTTCGGGTCAGCATACCAGCTCCCTTGGTGTTGCTGACATCTAAGGTTGTGGGTTATGTGGCTTAGGGAATTATTATGGAACAGATTCCTTGCATATCCACTGCATTCCACTCTGGAGGTTTACCTTCCCCTAAGAGGGGTGGGGGAACGTATCGATATATCACTTCCAGTAATCATTCCACGACAGCGAAGGCTAAAATGGCATTTCTTTTTGTCTTTGTGTGTTTAGCTTTATGACAGCTACTTAATGGGTGAACATAGCCGTCTACTCAGCCTATGGCGTCAGGTGGTAACCTTCCGCCGTCATTTCCTGGAAATGAAGACTGCCACTGACCGGTGAGTAGAAGTGAAGGCTAGATCTCGTTGCAGAAAAAACACAGCTTCCCTTCACAGCTGCTTTTTGAGCCTTGATGTTACGTTAGCTGCGGCTAAAGATACGATTTCTCCTTTGGTAGTCTGAAGCGATGCCGTTAAGCAGGCTTTGGGCTATTTTCAGAATCATTTTGTTTGATGCTGGTTTTCAGAGAAAACTGAGGGGCTTGGGCTATAAGCAATGCAGAGGCCCTGAACAGGTGACTTGGCTATGGTGATGTTTGGGCATATTAACACAGACACAGGCATATGTGGACGAGTTGGGAGAGACTCACCAAAGCTACGCGTGCAGCATGTAGAGCAGTCCCTTTAACAGAGTGATTAAAATCTGCCTTAAATCTCACTGGCTTTCTTTTCCCACTGCTCCTGATGGAAAGATCATTCATGAATATATGTATTTTTTTTTCTTCTCATTTCCAGCTTACATTTATTCTGGTCAGTTTGTATCCGCTTATTCTTTTACCAACATTGTTGAGAGAAAGAATAGCTTCTCTCCCCTGTTACTGTGTTTATCCAATTTATTTTGCTTAGTTTGATCCCTCCTTTTATGATTGTTTTCTTGTTCTTGGGCTCTCTGAGGTTCCTTTCTCACAGTTGCCTTCTACACAAACAAAAATAGTGTAGCCGTAATAGTACATTCTTCTGGTGTCAGCATGCAATTTCAAACTCTGGGTTACTGTCAGCCATCTATCTTATTTGATTATAAGCCTTCCTTAATGTGTAGAGTATGCCTGACCTACTATTTAATTCTTGTGTTATTTGTGCGTTTTTGTTAGAACATTCTAGGCTTATTCTTACGTTCTTACCTTATTCTTACCTTCCTGAAATGTTTATTAGGTAGATATTGTCATGAGCCTGTTAGCAGTCCACATGTTGATAATAATAGGTTGCTTGAGGCTGATCCCCTAGGTATAAAAGCTGGGTACCTTGGTAAAATTCCTTACATCTGTTAATGATAGTTAGAGTATGTAATAAGGTAGAGCAGGAGCAACAATTAATAAGAGTAATGAGAGGTCCTTGAAGCCTTCTGGACGTGCCATATATTTCCTCTTATCTCTGAGGAGAAAACAGACTCATTCCTCAACTATCCTGTAGACTTACTGCTCAACTGTCAAGATGTGTCCTGATCCCAAAGCATCAGATGAATGATTCTCCCCCAACGAAGATGTCATCTTTCCTGCTAGCTTTTACTGTTGCACAATTACATGCTTCAGAAGTGAGTCAGCTGGTAAAGATGGTGGTGCGAACATTAGGTCTTTCTTGATTCTTCTTCAGAGATTTGTCAGAGCTGAAGGCAGAGCAAATGAGGCTTTCTGGATCTATACTTGTAAACTGCTCCCGTCTAAACTCTGGCGTACAGCTCTGGCAGTCCTTCACCCTGGGTAAACCTGTCCTGAAGGATCAGGCACAGCAGCAAGCGGGACAGAAAATAAACCAGAAGGCTCAGGAAGTGATGTGCTTACCAGTCAAGGGGGACCTGGAGAAGAAGGAGCTTCAAGACAGGTAATGTGTTTTAAACCTTGCTATTACCAACATTATCTTTTGTGGCTGCTGCTTGGATTCATAAGTGGGCTGTGTTCACATTTAAAACGCACTGATTCTGCACAGCCCTGTTGCTGTCCCTAGTCAAACTATTGCCTTCAACAGAAAGGACAGAAAAAAACATCTGACTGACAGAAGCTCTTCTGAGTAAGACAAGACTGGAAAAGAGATTGCGTATTACAGTGTTTTTGCTGTTAACTGATTCTTGGTGAGAAATGGAGACCAGTATAAAGAGAGCTCCGTCTCTTGTACAACCCTGTTGCTACCCAGGGCTGTGCTAGAGTTGGTAGGAATTTGCCCAGGGCCATCATAAGCAACATAGCACCTCTGTACTGGCAATTCCTTGCAAGACTGAGTGCAGAAGGCCTTTGGGGAAAGAAGTGCCATTTTGCAACATCAAGCCTATTAACCTGTAGAGGTGAATGCTGCCTTTGCTGTATTTTCTGGATTGAACTTTTTCTGCTATGCTTCTGCGAGCTGCTTAGCCCTTTAACAGGTGATGGTGTGCAGGGCTTTTGGAATGGCACATGGACCTTTTCTTCTCAGGGTGCAGGAGCTCTCAGCCTTGCTTGTACAGTCTCAGAAGCAGAACGAGGAGAAGGAGAAGACCATGAAAACACTTAACGACACTGTGGAGATTCTAGTATGTTTTACCTTTATCTGGGAGATAGCCCAGTGTTTGCTCTCCAGCCTTAGCACAAAGAGGTGTGGCTTCCTCAAGAGAAAGAGTGGTAAAGATGCTAACTGTCTGGGAACGTCATCAGGCACATTGCCAAAACATTCCTTGTGTGTTTGGCACATGTGGAGTCAGTCCAGGTGCAGGCAGTGGTAGCAGAGCTGCAGACAATCCAGGTGTCTTCCTTAGGGGGGTTGCACCAATGCTATTCTGCCTGGGACTTGAAGTCTCTGGGGGTCAAAGTTCTTTGGAGTTGACAGCTTCATAGCAGTCTGTAAAAACTAGCTGTTGGTCTTTCTCTTCTTAGTGTTAGCAAAGAAGAAATTGAACAGATATGGGAAGGAATATACTGGATTCACCAGGGCTGAGGCTTATCGGCATGACAGTGCTACTGAGGATAGGAATGCTACAGAGGGGAGCAGATCTTCCCTGCCCACCCTTTCTTTATTCTGTTCTCAGGAAGCAAGTCGGTTAGAGAAAGAATATGAAGCTTCATTGACTAAAAGTGCCAAAGAAGAGAATCGTTCCCTCCAAAAGCTGATAAAAGATATAACTGAGGTGAGTGTACAGAGTTGGGACCACATCCCTGTAAATGTGATTTAAAAGTACTTGAGGAAGGCAACAGACTATCCCAGGGTATAGATGTGTATGTTGTGTAGTGTCTATGTTAACTGCGACTGGCTGTTTAATTTTTATACCACTTTTCTGACGTAAAACCTGTTACAACTTCTGAGCTGGCTGTCCTGTGACACTTCAGCTGAGTCGCAAGAAGTTTCAGTACCTTTGCCTTCACCGTCCCACTTAGGTCTCTCTTGGACTGGGCTTTCTGAGTTGGCTACTTGACATTTGTATTCCCGTGTTTCTTGGAGGCTTCCCCCACCCTCCTTGAGCAATGACTCTCTTGTTCTTCAGATTTTTATAAAAGGTCACTGACTCAATCGATGCAGTTGCCAGCTCTGCTCCTTCACTCTACATTCACTGACCATTTTCTCCCCAGAATTGCAACTGGTCTAACTGTTCAGGGGTAACTTTAACTTAGTCCTAAACTTCACTGTATGGAGGGGGTTTTAATCATCAGATCTCTTACACAGCCTATCACAAAGTCAGTTATTTCCCCTTGCGTTGTCATTTTTATCCCCGTGTGCTACCACTCAGAGTAATTATAAACATTAGCTTTTTTGTTGCTGTTTTCCAGTATTCATCAGCTTCCTTCTTCCCTGGGCAGCGTTAATGTTTCCTTTCATTGCTATTTCCAGTGTTGATCTGGTGCTCGTGTATGTGGCTCTAAGCAGTTGAAGGAGACCAAAATCTTTCCTGAGAGCTTCAAGAAACTGAGTGTTCAGGCAGCCTCCAGTCACTTCACACTTGTTTCTTCTTGTTTATAGTAGTTGTACTCAGAAACCCCCGGAGTACTTGTGGCCACAGGGACAAAACTTCCTTGTTGACCGAAGAAATTAGAGAATTGAGTTTTTAATGACTCTAGGGTGAAGTGGGAGGAAAAAGGAGAACTAGATAAAGAAAACCAAGTAGAATGAGCAAAGAGTAACAGCTTGATGTGGGCTTTCAGGTGGTGTTAGGTGACAGTGACAGCATGGTCAGCATTATCTGCACTGACAGTTCCCAGCACGCAGAGTCTAGCACCATCCTCTCTTGTCTGAGCTCCGTTGATGCAGAGCATGCCTTTGTATTGGTTCAGGAAGCACTGGCAAGGAGGCGAGGAGCAACGCAGGTGAGGGTTTCTGCTTGTCTTCACCACTGGCCACAGGCTCAGCTGCTAATGCCTCGCTTAGCTTGAAACCTTTCCATTTACTTAGCCAGTTTAGCCAGTTTCTTTCTAGCCTTCCCTCTCTTGGTACTGTATTGCCTTGCCAGTCTCGCCAGCTCTGTGTTCTACTGCTTTTCTCTCCTTGATCTCCACTCCCTCATCACACACAGCTTTTGCCTTCAGGTGAGCTGTCTCTCTGCTTGCTTCTTCTTCCAGCTATCTGGTGCCATCTTCCCTGCTCCTTATTGCTTGTTTGTGCTCCTTCCCTGCCCATTCCTTGCAGGCCCTAAAAGAAGAGCTTTCTGCCAGGCAGGACTCTATCAGTTTCCTGCTGCACCAGCACAGACAGCAGGAAGAGAAGTGCAGGAACCTGCAGCAAAGGCTTGAGCAACTGGAGGAGGAATGCAAGTCATCCAGCAGCCACCGGCAGCACCTCCAGTCTCTGGTAGAAGCACTCAGAAGGTAAGTGTTTTGTCCTCCTCCTGTGTTCTAGAAGCAATCTTGCTTCCAGTTCTGGGAGTTCAGCAGTGTTACTGGGCAAAGAACTCGCCTGCCCTACCACGGGTATGCCTCTCTTTGGCACTTTAGCATCCTCCTGTCACTGCTTTCTATGCTCTACTGTAAATCCTCAGGCTGTCTTGCAGTTTCAGAGTGATGTTGGAAGACAAGACGCCTCCCTCTCAACATGCTGCTTGTCTGAAGTCTGTTCTTTGCATGCCCTTTCCTAGCCACTGCTTCTCACTGAATGAAGGCAAATCCTGCCTTTCTTTCTCTTTCCCTCTTCAGTTACATTGCAAGGGGAAGAGCAAGTTCTTCCTTACCGTGCTCCCCACAACTCTATCCTGGAATGATGAAAATGGGATCCGTGACTCTTCAGGCCTCTTCCTTCTTCTAACTGAGCTTTGTCTCTGCAGTGACTGTGCAAACCTTGAGAAAACCAGGGAAGAGCTACGGCAACAGCTTGAATTAACGGAGCAAGAAGCCTCGCGTCTGCGTCAAAGTAACACTGAACTGCAGCTGAAGGAAGATTCAGCCCAGGGGGAAAAGGTGGAGCAGCAAGAGATGATGGAGAGAGCATGTCGTGACCGGGAGCTCCTGTGAGCGTTAAAGCCTTCTCTGTGCAGGGGTGGGCATTGCTGGACTTTAGGAGGCCCATGGTAAAGGAATGAATTTTCTCATGCTCATCATTTGTGGCATAGAAAGGGAAGGAAGCACATCGGCAGGTCTGGCTACCTACTGAAATATAGCATAGCTGCCTCCTTGTACTTTCTTTATGACCCTTGAAAAAAATCACTCCAAACCTGACCAGAGTAGTTGATGACAGGCATAAGATGAAACAGGAGAGGTTCAGACTGGATTTAAGGAGAACAAAGAAATGGAACCATGAAGGCAATCATGCGGCAGAACAGGTTGCTCAGAGAGGTGCTGCAGATTCCACCCCTGGAAATTGGGAAGACCCAACTGGATAGAGCCTTGAGCAACCTGGACTGATCCCATAGCTGACCCCAGCTGCTTTGAGCTGAAGATTGGGCTAGAGGCCTTCTGGGGTCCCTGCCAGCCTGAATCATCCTGTGATCCTGTGATTATTGGATTGGAGATTCATACACATCTCCTCCCCAGATAGATTGCAGGCTCTTTCATCGTTTCACTGCTGAAGGCAAGTGTAATTGTGGGAATATTAATCCAGAGTTTAGAAGTCATGTTTTACCCAAAGAAGAACTTTGGAAAGGAGAGAGAGAACTAAGAGGCAGGAGGCTGTTGAGAGCACCTGAACTTTTTGGAAACTTCCTGTGATTTCTGGAAGCTTGTTTTACTTGCTCTATGACAAACGTTTCACCTGCAGCCATGACAAAGAGTGATGCAGCTCTAGTCAGGAAATTCCAGCATTCTTTAGGTGTAAATAGAAAGCTGTTGGAAATAATTCAAACTGCCATATCTGGGACATAGGATGTACTCTTGGTTTTGGAAATGAGAATGTTTTTTACGTTAAAAACCTGTTTGTCTTTCCCCTTCTCATAGACTGAAGGACTTAGCTGCACTTGAAGGAGAACACTCATTATTACAGAGCGAGTTGGTAGTCGCAAGAGAGATGCTGGAGGAATCGCACCTTCAGAGGGATCTGCTGAAGCAAGAGAAACACGAGCTTACCGTGGCACTGGAAAAGGTATGGTCACCTTATTCCGAGGCAGCACTTGTGGGAGAGGCAGTTGTGAT
>NW_010973368.1:17816156-17925419 GCF_000737465.1 Haliaeetus leucocephalus | reverse complement strand
TGGAGGTAGCAAGTCTACCTTAGAAAAATTTTCTTACAATGATTGTGAATTAAAGGTGCACTCTGTATTTCTTATCCATCAGAACAGCTCCCTTGGCTTGTCACCAGCACCTGCTGCTCACCCGGGCTGAAATTTATACTGGTGCAAACCAGAGCAAAAGAAACGAAAGATGCTCACTACTGATGCTCTAAGCTCTGCAGCAGACAAATTAGTGTTCAAGGCTATGCCATGTCCACATTTATCACATTAATTGATAGATCATAAACATGTCTCCGTACAGAGTCTTGGATTAATTCCTGCAGAGGGCAACCTAAAGGATAAATTGGATTAAATAAAATCAGATTTGTACGGCCGTAGGCTGCTGGATGTCTCTTTTAGTGTCCCCTGCAGATGCTGGATGTAACGCTTTCAATCCCTCAAGGAGTTAAACCGGTGGTGTTCCATGTCCATCAATGGGGTGATGCTGGTTTACACCAGATGAGGATCTGATCTGTAGCACTGTGCCTGTCCACCTCACATTAGGTTTCATGCTGTGGTCAGATTGTACCAGATTTGTTAAAATATGTTTGAACATACAAGAAAATGGACTAGGGGCATGGTGGCCCTTTTCCCCAGGGCAAGGAGGACTCGGAGCCTCCCTCCACATGGCATGTCCGATCCAGACATGTCTGCCCACACAGAGAGGCTGTGATGGCATGAACAGGTCTTCAGTCCAACAGGAGTTTTGCAAGGCAGCCCATGAATGAGGAAAATCTGCTGAAACACCAGAAGGGCCACAGGGTCCGTCCTGGAGTGCAGAGTGGTCCATGCGCTACGCAGCCCAGCTGTGGGGTTTGGTTACCCTCCAAGGTTTTCCTCCTTGGGCAGGTAGTGGTTTGTGGCATCAGGTCACAATGTCACCAACCTTGTGTCATGCCAGCTCAGCCAGCTGGTTCACAGGGGAGGAAATAAGACTTGGGCACTACCACATCCCTGCCCAAGCTCTGCCCCTCAGTTGCTCAGGGACACTAATTATGAAGGAGGCTCTTGCTCTGCTGCTGTATAATTATGCAGTGCACGGTCCAAGCCTTAATATAGCTCTGAGTGAACTCCTTTTGGTTTTCTCCTGTTCTCTGAAAAGAGACTCAAACTTGGACCAAACAACAGAGCAGCCTCCTAGCAATAAAATCTGTATTGAACACAGGGTGGACACAGTGCCTGGAGTTGCTGCCCAGGAGCTCTTGCAGGAGGTCAGTGTCTTGGCACGTCTGTTGCCTTTGGTTTCTGAACTCGGGCTAGCAAGTTCAGAAAACTACTTCTTTTCTCATGGCCGTCAAAAAGTTTTGTTTGCAGAGGAGCGAGGTGGGGTAGCAGATTTTGGATCGTTCCGTAGAGGCAGCGTAGGAGGAGGGAAGATGCTGGCTGCTGTTTCGGTTCTGTTTTAGAAGCAGCTGATGGACACCGGGGCATCAATTTCAGCGAAGAGCGTGCTGTCCTCCCTACCGTCGGGGCTCTCCAACACATGGTAGCCTTGCCGGAAAATTGCCGCTCTCCTGGCGCGCCCCAGCCCCCGGAGCGCGAGGACTGCCAGGACGTGCTCCTTCCTGCAGAAACCAAACAAGACCTCGCTCAGTCCTGGCAAGAAAAACCAGCCCAGAGGTAAGCAACCAACAACCATGCCGGAGGCGGAGCGAGGCCACGGCAAAGCGCTGGAGGAGCCACCAGGACGGGGGTCTGCAGCCGCCGGAGGTACCGAGCCAGCGAGCATCAGCTCCTAACACTCTGCGCTGGTGGGACACACTCCTGCTGCTGGTGCTTTGGGGAATTTCCTCCTCCCTCTCCACACACACGTGATGTCTTTTGCAAGTTTTCCTGAGAGGCTGCAGACCTTTTATTTAATGATTATTTTGAGTTGAGTAATAGAAGTGCTAATATTTAGGAAGCTGACAGGCATTAATTAGATTAGAGCTGGGAAAGCCAACTTGGAAACATATCCTGTTCCAGTAATCTTGATATATACAAATTCAGCAACATCTCCGAGAGCTCAGGGGAAGAATTAACAGAGACCTGAACAGGAAGCAATGCAGGTCCAGCAGGTTCTGCCTTATTTCCCAAACTTAATTGTTAAAAATAGTATTACTTAATAACGGAAAGCCAGGAAACAGATCAACCAAGAGGACCTGGCTTGGGTCTAAGGCTAATGATGAAAAAGTACCACAAATCATAGCCTTGTAAATGGCTTTTCTGCCCGGAAAATTGCCTTCAAGTAGCTAAGCCTGACTAGTCATTATTTACCTCTCCCATCCTTCCCAGAACAGGCACTGCCTCCTTCATCAGCTTGGTCTGGCCACTGGGATTAAGGCTTTTTTTTTTTTTTTGTAGGATACATGTGTTCACCTAGGAAATGACTCCAGAACAATTATTCTTTTTCAAGTCCATGTTTGAATTTCTCCACACAGATAAGCTTGAAGCATAACTGACCCACTTAAGTTAAATATACTTATGAAAAATTTTGAGCCTTAGTTTTGGGGAGAAGAAAATATACTTAATGTCATTTTTTTCTGAATATTTGAGGGTCCACTTCAGTGTTCTGAGCAATTTGTTAAATTTATGGTTTATTTTGATTGTATAACTGTTATCCAGCAGGAACTGTGTAACCCAGTGCAAAAACCTTTAGTCCTTTTCTGAAATGACTCTGATGAAATGGAATTTTTTTGCAAGCTGTACCACTGATATTCCTCCTCAATAGCTGGTAGAAGAGCTGTAGCAGAGGAGGTAACTTCTGATATGCAGCTGCCTAGTCATAGACAGAGCTAGTCACTTTGTTTGTTTACGTTTCCAGTAGCCTTAAATTTTGTAGATGCTGCTTTGGAACAGCAAATGGAAAGTACAAAAGAAAGAATTTGTAATTTCTTCCAAAATGTAGTGGTTGTGTTGAGGGCCTTTCAGAAACTGTAGCTGCACTGTGTCAATGTGTGCTGCACTTTGAGGACTGAGCCTGGGAACAGGAGACAAACTATTTGCTCCAAAGCTGGAGCCTGTAAATTGGCAAGCTGGGCTAATACTGGTAATGAACTGAAAAGCAACCTGGAGCTTTACAGTGAAACAAGGTTCATCTGGAGAAATAAAATGGTATCCAGTGATAGGATGCAAGGGAATGGTTCAAAGCTGTGTCAGGGGAGCTTTAGACTGGACATTAGGAAGCATTTCTTCACCAAGAGGGTGGTCAAACACTGGAACAGGCTTCCTAGAGAGGTGGTCGATGCCCCAAGCCTGTCAGTGTTTAAGTGGCATTTGGACAATTGACAACATGCTTTAACTTCTGGTCAGCCCTGAAGTGGTCAGGCAGTTGGACTAGATGATTGTTGTAGGCCTTTTCCAACTGAAATATTCTATTCTTTTCTTTCTATTCTATTCTATTCTATTCTATTCTATTCTATTCTAAAATGAAAATGCTTTTGAGGTAACTTGTGTGCATTATAAGACCCAGCAGAAAGGGGAAAAAAGAGAAAGGATACAGTCATAGAGAAAGAAAAATAAGGCGGGATTCCCCCTGTTGCTGGCACCTCTAACATGTAGCTACTAGCAGAGAAGAGAAGCTGAAGAGCTTGGCCAAGGCATGGGGCGAGCTCGTGCTGTTTGGGATGGAGCCCAGCAGTTCTGGCATCTGCCATTTCATGTACCTGATATCCGGATAATCCTGACACAGCTCCTTGACGTACTCCTTGATCCTGTCTTTTTTCTTCTCCCCAATTATATTGGCAATGTGGTGTATGGCGGGAAGAAGCCAGTCAGAGTCAGAGCCCTGCAAACAAGGAGGCATACAGGGATGTCAGGGGGGAGCACAGCACCTGCAAAGTGCCTTTTTACCTGCAGTGCAGAGCACAGCAGCAGGATGCTTTTACTGGTGTAAGACAGCACTGCTGCAGGCTGGACAGGCTGCCCTCGGGTGGGCAGCGTGCTGCTGGGGGGCACCAGGATGCTGGCCGAGGCAGCGCTGGGCGGCGATGGCAACGTACCCCCGGGAGCTCTGCTGGGGCCTGACTCCGTGCTCCCCGATGCTCATGAGCACCCCAGCTAGCCAGACCCTGAGCAGGGCGTTGTGGTTGTAGTCTGGCACGGCAGCGGATGCCAGAGACTTCACCTCCTGGTGCCTGATAGTTTCATGTGCTTCATTTCTGAGAGGGATCTGCCTCAGTGGGACTTGGTGCCCCGGACACCTGACTTTCTGCAAAATCCAATTAATTCGACTTCGGCTTCCCTGAGAATCCCAGGCTGATGTTGCCTAGTCACAAAACACACCAACAGCCACAATTTTCTCCCCATCACCCTCCTGTCTGCAGACTGTGTGCCTGGATGGACCTTCTCGACGGATTCATCCCCCTGAGCTGTACTCAGGGTAGGGATCCTTCGGAGACAAGGTGCATCCCATGGCCCAAGGGAACACACCCAGCAGGAAGCTGCCACGGGATGAGTGCGATCCTACAGCACACAAACCATCCTACGCAAAGTGCCCGTGCACCTCGAAGTGTGTTAAAACACCCTGCGCTGCAATCGGAGAGCTGCCAGCTGAGCACGCACAAGCCGCTAGTGCAGAGTGGCCGCGGGGCTGGAAGTCCACACCATGAACCTGCAGTAACCACCTCGCCTGCTCTCTTTTAGGCATTTTTACATTTCTTGAGGCTTGCCCTCCTTGAGAGCCTGCCGCCTCAGTCCCCGGGAAGCCAAGCACAGGGATATTGCACCTCTGGGAACAGGGAAGTCAGGGGATGCCAGGAGGGAACTAACATACCTGATCAATGAGTGTATTATTAAGGATTCTGGCTTCCTGGTTCATCTTTTCACTCACTTGCTGCTGTGTCTCCGCATTCATTTTCCGTCTGGGTTTGATGACCTGCATGATGTATTCCCTCACCACGTACTTATGAATATCACGTAGGAGCTCCTGTTTAAAAAAATCAAGCCTCGTGGTTTTTCTGTGGTTCCCATGCAAGGCCACAGCAGTGAGATAAGGCAGGGGAAGCCTTTCAGTCTTTAGCAGCAGCCAAGGGTGTGGAAGAGGTACACGAAGGCAGCACACCATCAGCACATGCTGCCCAGGCCAGCCCTGCCGAAGGGAGCTGGCAGCCCCTTGCTCCAGCAGACAGCAATGGCAGTGCCCAAGGGAATGCCATGGAAATACCCTGAAATAGCCCATAATATTGTGTTGGCAGTTTGGGTCCTCAGTAGCAAAGGGCAATATTTAGGATTGTTTTAAAAGTAGGTTT
This sequence comes from Haliaeetus leucocephalus, assembly GCF_000737465.1. Taxonomy (NCBI): domain Eukaryota; kingdom Metazoa; phylum Chordata; class Aves; order Accipitriformes; family Accipitridae; genus Haliaeetus; species Haliaeetus leucocephalus. The sequence goes on along the minus strand of NW_010973368.1, from coordinate 17,920,173 downwards.
TGATGGTGCTTGCAAATTTTAAATATAAAGCTGTTGTCACCTCCCCATTTATTTCAAAACTACATAGATGTGAAAGGAGCACATAAGCCTATGACTCATGGAATTATAATGTTCAGTGGTAACGTTCACCAGAGCTTTTTATTCCTCTTTAAAGAAATCAGTTCCTGTATTTAAACTACAGAAAGGGAAGATGTTGCTTATGCTCACGTGTAAGTATGGTAGTAGCTGAACTCCCCCACATGAACAGTCCCCACAATTATAAACACCCCCTGACACTGGAAAGGAGTCTGCAGATCGGACCACAGCCTGCAAATGACAGTGGGACCCCCCCAGCATCACTGCACCCGGGCATGGGACCAGCCGCCTACCTGCCCCATGGGCTCCCTCATGTGCTGCAGGTGCTTGGAGAACTGCGAGACTGCCAACGCCAGCGAGTCTGGCCTTTCCGTCGCCAAAATCCAGTCCTTGGTGAGGATTTTCTTAAGGAGTGGCTGAAAAAAGACCAACTCACTGGTGGCACCAGTAATATTCAGACTAGCTGATGCACTAGCTGAAGGCACCCAGCTGTAAGCCTGCTCGGGGGCCTTGAACCAAAAAGCACAGAGCACCGACTGCGCACCCACTCTGCGTGAAGACTCACCAGGAATTAGGCACCAGGGGCACAGAGCAGGCTGGGTTTCTCTCTCCACCCCATGGAATTCAGACCCACACCTTCCCTTTCTGGGTAGGCACCCCAGTGCAGACAGGAGAAGCATCACTCCCTGAGCAGGAGATGCTTTGGCATTAAAGGCTTACTTGGGACACCTCATCTCCTTGCTCTGTACCACCTTCTAATCCACCAGCTGTATTTCTTTAGGTAAATAAATTTGTATCCCTACTGTATCGATGAAGAAACAGATGTGAATGTTAATCAGATGAAACTCAGGCATGGCTAGAACAGGCTGTGGTATGCAACCAGGTATGCTAGTGTTAAATGGGTTTGCACCAGCTATGGCCATGACAAGTCACTTGGTAGTAAATCTGTTGGAAATCAGCCCAGTAATCCATCACCCCTCCAGTCTTCTCCACACAGAAATCAAGCTCCTCTTGCTCACAGCACTTGCAGGGGGCTGTCTCTACTCCCTCCAGACCCATGTGTCTGCACAAAATCTCACTGGGATTTTCCTTCTGCTCATTGCTCTGATGTGGTGGGGGGGAATAGCAGCTGGGAACATCCCTGACTTGATGCCTCATGGTCACTGATGACATGGGAGTGATGGCACCATTTCACATCTGCCCTGCGTTCAAGGTGCTCTGACGAAGTGTCCCCAGTGGGCTGTTTCCCTTGCCAGGTCCCTAGAGCTAACGTGCCTCCACATAGAAACACAGCAATATCTGCTAAAGGCTTCTGGTGGCACCTGGAAGAGACTCCCCTAAGGGTCAAATTCAAAATATCCCTTCTTTGACACATCCCCTTTGTACTTTTCTCCTCTTAGCTCTCAGGATCTCTGTCTTTAGGCTCCTGGCAACCTCCTTCCCAATTATTTCCCCCACTTGTGCCCTCCTGCTGTGCTCCCAGCCTGCTGGCGGGCTGTTTAGAAATGCTTTGCCTTGGCTGCTCTCAGTTCTCACGGCATTTCGGGTCTCTTGCTCAATGCCTTGGCTTGACTCCTTCCTTGCCTGCCACTTACTTAGGCTCTGAGACATGCTCTGCAGTCACTGGAAAGTCCCCTTGGCCAGGCGGGCTTGGCTTAGATTGGAGCAGTTGCGTGACTGTCTTGGTTTCTGAAAGTTATGCTTGGTGATTTAAAAAGTGAATTAGGATGAGTGAAAAGGGGTGGCACCAAAGCTTAATTTCCCCCATTTCTTGTGTTGTACCAGCTAGGGCTAGTGGAGCCCCAACTGGCTCAGAGCAGAGCTGGGAAGCACAAACTGCGTTGCAGCATGTTGCCTTATAGGCCTCTTAACTTAAGTTAAGCTGATATCAGAGCTTTATCAGCTGACACCAGAGCTTTAGCATCCTCACACTGAAAGAATCAGTTTTTCTTCACCATGGAAACAGCCTGGAAAAATCACCTCTGCCAGGATGAATTCTCTCCTGTCTGAAGAGGTTGATAACAGACTGTGATCGCAGATCTACAAATAAGTAAATCAAAGTCCTGAAAAATCCAAATGTTGGGATAGAAGGAAAAATGTCCCACTGGTGGTGTCCAGCTGACTTCCCCGGTGCTTCACTATGGATAAGGTTTCCCTGACTGCTTTGCCTGAGATGCTGGAAGCCACCCTTTTTTTTAGTTGCCATTGTACTAAAGTTAAACAGCTTGACAAATGTATCATTGCTCATAGTAAAAAACTCCCAGGATGCTGGAAGTGTCACTTTGGATTAAGGAGGATTTCTGTGAATGTTAGGCAAAATGCATTTTGGAGGGACCATAATGTCATGCGCTGCCAAAATGAGGTCTAGTTGGCCAGACAAGGGAAGTGCAATGGCCCTCAGCTGCTGCAGTGGTCCTGCACATACCCCTTATATTTAGGAACTAATGTGGCCAAGATCCTCTTACCTGCGCTTTTGTTCTTAATTTATTTAAAAAAGTATTTGTGAAGTTCCTTGTCAGAGCTGCCAAAATCTTCTGCAGTTCCTCAGTGTTGACTTTAAACACTGTTTCTAACCCTGACCTAGAGAGAGAGAGAGAGAGAGAGAGACCACCAACAGGTTAATGTTAAAATGTAAACTATTACACTGTCCTAAGCATTTTATCCAGATTGGCATCTTGGGCATTATTTTTAAATAAATTTGCACATCTAGTACTTCCTCTTGGAAACACTTAATGGGTCAAAGTAAGAACTCTTTTTGCACAATCCTGTACACTGAAAATTAATCACAAATGAGTAACTGTGCCTAAAAAAACACCTATTTCGTCATCAGGTGGGACAATTCAATCATGCAGAGCGGTTGCGTAGGCTGGTTACTTTTTCACTTGAGCAACACTTCTGCTAAATGATGGCCAGGTGTCTGAGAGAGCACAGAGGAGCTTATGGGGTAAGAGAGAAATAAATAATAAAGCCAGAGAAGGGAAAGCTGCTGACCCTTCCTCCCCCAGAGCCTGGCTAACTCACTCCATGCAGCGTCTCTCAGCAGTGGAAACCTGTGGAATTTCCTAGGGACCGTGTGTACTTCTGCAAGGTTTCACACTGATGAGGATGAAAACACAGCTTCTGAGGGGTTAATGAAATCCCCAGCAGTATGTGCAGGTTTTGGGGCCGTTGTGAGCTCCCGGCTTTCTTCTCACTTTCCATCCCTGCCCTGCTGAAACACTCTCCGGGGGGAACTGAGGCAGCACCGCCAAAATGCTAGTGGTCCCCGAGCATCCCTGGACGTGCCACATCCACTGCTGTGACCACAGAGCACGGCGGGTTCCTGCCGCTGCCTGGTAGCTAGTTTATATGTCTGAGGCTGCCCAGGCAGGACTACAAAACACCTAAGAGTATCCCTCTTGCCCCAGGCTGGGGGGTCAGGTCCATAACTCCTGCTGAACACCTGAAATCTGGTTCCAGCATCCACAAAACCATGCTGTTAGGTCACCTACCTCTGCCCAGCAACTCATCACCCCACGCTGACGAATACTTAACCCGACTCAGGAATAAACCCCGCGGAGCCAACCCACCACCCAAACGCCTGCCAGGTCCCTGCCTGGGGCTGGCTTCCCCCTTCCCCACCTCTCCAGTCCCCAGCAGGGAATGGCAGAGCCATTTTCCGCAGGGGCAGGAGGAGGCAGAGAAAGCCAGCTCCTCGGCGAGGTTAGCATTGCTGGAGAGACCGTGCCATCTAGAGACTTGCCGACGGTAGTGCTCACTGCGGCTGGAGCCGTCGGCTCCTGTGAGACACTGCAACGCGAAATCCTCTGCAGCCCCTGAATAATATTTGGCATAGAGCATCCCCGCCGCAGGCCGGGCCAGGCAGCGATGCAGCGGCGTGGGCTGGAGATAACAACCCAAGCTTTTTGGTGGCCAGACCCCAGGCGTTGACGCCGTGTCGGTTGGCCTCCGAAGCACCGCATCTGCACGGCAGGGATGACCCCAGATGCTGAAGAGCCCCTGGGCCCCGGTGGACCGTGTCCCCGCGTGGCCGCAGACCGTCCCCCCGGGACTGGTGCTGTACGAACAGCCTCGGTTCCCCGGGGCACTGGCACAGGAGGGCTGCAGCGGCTGCGCTGGCGGCTGCGCGGTGGCACCTGCAAGGTCGTCCTGTGCCACGGCACTGGGCTGATGGACAGACCCTGGGACACGCACTGACTGGCACCATCCTGCTTACAGGGAGAGTGTCCCTCTCCTGGAAGCACTCTGATAGTCAGAGCTGGTGGGCATACCTGTTCATCAGGGGCCTTTTCAATGGATGGCTTTAAATAACTAATTCATAACACAAGCAAAGCCCTAGAAGTTCCTGCTGCCAGCAGCGATGGCAGGGGTTTATTTGCAGGTTGAGTGCTTTCACAGAGTTTCCTCCAGCCCGGTGCCAAAAGCAGCCTTCAAACCATGTTGCTGGGTTTATACTGCTAGCCTCCAGGACAAAAAATGAAAAAAACCCCCTCCTCTGAGGCTGAAAAAGATGGGCTGAAAAATGAGTTTAAAGCTTTCACGCAAGCACTGGGTCCAACCCTGCTTCTGCCTCTTCACCCTTGTGACTTTTATCTGCATCTATTGGGGAACAGCCCCCTGCGAGGTGAGGAAGGGCTGGAGCTGAGCACCCAGTGGTGCACCCCAAGGGGACCTTGGTCTTTCCTTTCCGGGCACTGCCACCCTCCCGGACCCCAGCAACGCGGCAGCTCTGCTCAGGGAGAGCGGACTTACACCAGGTCGTGGAAGCTGTTGACGTAGGCAACGAAATAGGGCGCAAAGATGGGGCTGTCCCGGGCAGTGCTCCACACGACGAACTCCTCCCCAAACCTGCGGGAGAAGACACACAGGTAATGCTCACGGTGGGGGTACGGAGGATGGCTCAGCTGCGTGCACGGCAATGTCAGGAGACACCGGTGGCTGACCCAAACTGCCCCCTCTGTATGCGGACGTGTTTTTTTCCAGCTGTCATAACATGCATGTGCATTGGTGGGGAATAGATGGTAGATAATTATGGGTTTAGGGTACACTCACCTGAGCGGGCACACAGCACTTTTGGAGAGATGCCAGGGATCTCAGCACGCCAAATCTCTGACTTTACCTCACAACGACAGATTAATTGTGTCCGTGGTGCTCAGGGTCATCAGTCTGGTCCTTCATTTCTCTGGCTTTTGGGGCAATATAATATGTGTCCTCTTAAGCACACAAGGAGAAGATTTACCTTAGGGCTGATTTTACAACAGAAGGTGAATAGGAACGGGGCGGCATTTTCCCCCTGTAATCCTAGCATGGTGTGTTAGGTAGCTGTTTTCTGTGTAGCACATCTTTTAGGGTTTTGACAGCTGTTCTACACCCAGACCTGCACTGCTGGCAGGAGGCTGCATGCTCAGGCAGGTTTTGCCTGGTGGTCCCATTCTTTGTCAGGGTAAAGGAACCTGCTCAGGCCAGCCTCAGCTGCTTGCATCTCAGGTTTGTTTAAGAAAAAGCTTAAGTTTCAGTGACCCTTTCATCTGGGAACCCTTGCTGCCCTGGCTTGCATTTTACACCAATTTTGTTTTAAAAAAAAAGAAAAGGAAAAAAAGAAAAAATAATTTAAAAACAGAACAAAGAAAAAAGGAAAGAAAAAGCATAAAGAAAAAGAGAAAAAAGAAAAAAGAACAAAGAAAAAAAGGGTGAAAAAAGGAAAAAAATAAAGAACAGAACTTTAGTACTGCGTTTCTCCTTCAAAACCCAGGCAGACTTCAAAGCCAAATAGCTGGTAATAGCCAAAACCCCTGCTCACTCAGGGTATGGGAGACAAGCATGGACTGCTGGCTGAGGGTTTAGAAGGGAAACATTGCCTTTAGCACACTTTGGACACCTGCCATGCCCTGGGTTCACAGTCTAAGAAAGGAGTGCTCGGGCTCCTTACCCTCACTCCTGCAAAACGTCTACTAGCAAACTCTCCAAGCAGCGCCTGCCAGAGGTGGGAAACTTCAAAGGTTAATGCGAAATTATTTTTAATCTTGTTCAGAGTTGATTCATGCCGCACAGCCTTTCTGTTCTGTAGATTGCTGCTCTGGCAAGCGGCCACGAACCCCCCAAAACACAGCCCCACTGGAGAGGTCAGACAGCGTGTTGCTGTGCCGGGACCCTCTGCGAGCCAAAAACCTTCCCTGGAGCATTCCCAAAGCATGTCAGAGGGGGTAAGAGCTGAGGCCATAACTCGGGGACTACCAAGCAGAAAACTGTCATTTCAGCAAAGGTGCAGGGTCCTGTGTCCTTTGGACAACGGGTACATTTTAGAAAGACTCAGAAGACAGCCCAGCTATATGTTTTGCCCGGGTGTAACAGAGAGGGTCCCATCAGCCATTTCTATGCCCACAGCCACAGCATGCAGAAGAAAACCCTCTTGGCAGGACTCACCCTGGGACACATAGATGATGTTTTGGGCAAGCAGGGTCTGGGTCTGGGGGTCCATAACTGCTGCTTGCCCATGGCTGCAGCTGCAAGCAACCAGCATCCAATACCACAATGGTCCCAGATGGATGGGACCACAGTGGTCCCATCCCTTTCCAGGCAGCAGCTCCTTCCTGGAGCTCTGACCTCAGATTTTGGGACTTGCAAGAGTCCCATCTGGGTCTATTTATGACTCCCTCCAAGTTGTTTTGCAGCTTGCTCATTACTGGGCTCATTGTGATCTCTAATTCTCCTAGGAGCAGGCCTGTGCCTGCTCAGTGCCAGGTCTGGCCCACTGCATGGACCTTTTCCCTGCTTTTTTACCAATGTGGGACTCATCTGGAAGGAATACGCTGCCCAGAGCGGCAATGACCTTGGTATGAATTCATGCAGCTCTGCCAGGCACAGCTCAAGCATTTTCATTTCCAGGCTTCTACTGATTGCTCCAGATATCTTTGTGTGCTCCCCGATGATCTAGAAAAGGGCACAAAAAAACTCCAGTGAATGGGACAAGCACAGGCGAAACATCCTTCACAAGGTTCTTATGCAGCTTTAGTTGATAAAAATGACTCGCCTAGCAAAGGAGGAAACAGCTGACTTGTTGCCAGGTGGTTTTGATTATTCTCTGGCAGTTTTAAAAATAATAATCCAGAATGGGCCAAGAGGCACAAACTGATTTGTGGCATAATCATTCATCCCTAAAGGCCCAGTGTCCTTCCGCTGTCTGAGCGTGAGTTAGACGCAGTGTTGACTGGAGCCCCAAGCTGCCCTGGTGCCATCCTCCTCTTTTGGGGTGATTTGCTGGAGACGTCAATCCCCAACCCCATGTCCAAGAGGAGCTGATCTGTCCCCCTGTCCTCATGGTGAGGGTGGCTATAAGCACCATCCCTGGGGGCTCACAGAAGCCCCCTCCCCAGGAGTGACATCGGGGCCACACAGAGGGTCGGCCATCACCCCGAAATCTTGCTTGCACTGGGACTTCTCCCTAATTCCCATTCCCAAAACCCCGGAGTGAGGCAGGCTGCTGTCCCGCTCTGGCGCTTCTTGAGGCATCCTACCCATCTGCTCATCCCATTCAGACCTTCCTTCCCGGTGATCACACAGCATGTAATATTCCTCTATGGAAAAAGAGTCACGGCGGCAGGCAAAACTCTTTGATTTTCTTTCTTTTTCTCTCCCTCTCTTTTTTTTGGTATTATTTAATCGAAATGACTCAACCCTTTGAGTGAGGAGAATGAATCCAAACCCCTCCTGGATTTATTACCCTGTAGTCCCTAAAGCTAGCAGGAGCTTTTGTTTTTTGTAGTGTTTAAATTGGAGTGGCTGTCACTGCCTACGGCCTTTCCGTGGCTGCCACAGCCCCGGGACAAAGTCACTCTTTCAGCCAAGGGGTTTTTCTAACAAACGTTTTCTTTCTGCCTTTTTCTCCCTCTCTCTTTTCTTCTTTTTAATCAAAGAGATTTAAGGACTTTAAAATCAGTTGCCTATTATGTTGCTGACACAATTGACAGCAGGTTTAATTTGCAGCTAGAAGGCAAGCGGGAGAGCTAAAAGTTGTAATAAATGGCATTTTCTGCTCTAATGTATTCTGCCAGTGCGTGACTAACATAAATTATCACAGGAGGCAGTACCTCCATGCCAGAAGGTAACAATCCGGTTTCCCTGGAGCCACAGAGCCCCCCACACTTTGCCCCAACTAATTAAATACCGTTTGAATATCAAAGGAGACCGAGGAGTGGTAGAGGTTTTCCTTCACTTCTGGATGAACTTCCTTCTCCCACTTCTCTGTGACCTCCAGTCGCAGGATGTTTCCAAAATAGCTTTTGATTTTCCCCTAAATGTTAAACGTAGGAAGGAAACATGCAGCTCAGGATAACAAGCAAGCATGAGTAAAGCGGCTCGCTGTGTTTTGCTCTGTCAGCACGTGTGTAAGGCTCATGCGTGCGGTGCGGAAAGGTAGGCAGAGTCAAAGGTCTTGCTCCAGACGCTGTCGGTCTACACAGGATTTCGGGAAAAATCAGGAGCTGTGCTGTGTGGGAGCAAGGTACTCTCAAATGAAGGGAGAATCATTCTCTTGGCAGGGCAATAGTGCCAGCTGTTTGACTGGTTGGTTGCAAAGTCCTCTAGCACATGTAGTGCACAAGGTCAGGATTAAAGATCAAACCAGTCCTTTCTGGTGGTACAGCCACTCAGGTAAGTGGCAGCATTGTTCAGTCCTGGCTGATAAATCCATCTTTTTGCTGGTGAAACAAAATGATCCTTCACCAGCACAATGGAGCAATACTGATTTTATTCAGCTGGGTACCTTGAGCTCACCTTGAGCAGTGCCCTGTTTCAGAAATGGTTTGCAAGAAGATGTCTGAGCCCAGCAAAGAGCCAGGAAAGCACGTAGTCTCACACAGGGTCCCAGCCAAGGACGGCAGAAAGACCGCTGCAGAAGGGGCTTCCTAGGAGGAGCTCAACCATGGGGAGGTCCTTTGGCGGGGACGTGCCCAAAGTTGTCTGTCTATAGCAAACCTCTGATGTGCTGGAGGAGATCACACGTTGTGAAAGTAGCAGCTAAAATGCCTTTACGTCTACCTTTGCAATGCATTCAGTCTGATGAAGCCCAGCTATGACCTTTCGGTAAGCCTCTGCCATACTATATGGGTCTGGTACAGTCCCTTTGGCTCTGTGATCACCCAGGTTCGGGCCCATGGCCTGCTTCGGTCCCTGAATTGGTGTTCAGGACTTTTCTGCTTTTGATTAAAGGCCGTTCTGCATGGTGCTGGCAGGACTCAGCACCTGGTGGGGCTAGAAACCATGATGCAGCCATCCGAGACCTCTGCCCTGGAGGCTGGGGCTCCCATACCTTCCCTGGGGGGCACGTGGTGACAAGGACAAAACTCTCACCTTTGCAGAAGCGATGTAGTCATTTTTCAGTTTATCCCAATCAGCTGGTGTTAACAGCAGGGACAGGTTTTCTGTCTTAACTTCTGGTTTGAGATCGGGGTGACCCAGAAAGAGTTCACTGGAAAGATTCAAACGAACAAATTACGTTGCCTCGGAGTGTGAGTAAACTGATGGAATATTCATGTGGCATGAGCTACATAATTATTAAGCTGTGAGAAATATACTTAAAGCTTAAATTGTGATGCTTGTTTTCAAGCTTTAACAAGAAAATCTTTCCTTGCTATTCAAAATCCTAATTATTCAAAATCAAAATGATCTAAGGTTCCAGCCCACCTTAGAAATCATGAGACTTCTGAGTTGTTTGGACATGAAAAGTGCTATGAGAATTTACTTTTTTAAATAAACAACCTGAAGCTGATTCATTTGACTACAAGCTTGCAAAATGCCTTTCAGGGTAATTCCTGTAGCAGCGTGCTGCTTTGGAGTTAGCTGATCTCCCTGGCTCCTCTCCGGTGTCACATCACGGCTTATGTCATCCTGTTATTTTTCCCTGTGCGTTATCCCTAGGAAGGGGAGGTGGCAGAGCAGGTCCTGCTCTGCGCAGGGCAGCCTCTGGAAGGCATTCCCATGCCTGGGACACGGGCCATGGCAGCACCACGGTTCCTCCGCGGATGGAAGCAGTGGGTGGACCTGCAGCTACAGAGTCTGACTCCAAAGTGCACTCAGCTGACACGCAACTTTTCCACTCACTCTCCTCTGGACTGTGGTGTAATGAGGCCAGCTGATTAGCGGGGAGGCAGAGAAAGGGAAGGAGTGATTGTGTTTCTCCCTCTGGGGCGAGAAACCCATTATTAGCCCGTACAATTGAATGTGCTACCCTTGCAATCTGCCATGGACCGTGGAGGTATTGCATCTTTCAGGGTAATGAAAGTGGAGAGCAGAAAGAAGAAAATATTCATGCACTTGATGACTTTTGCAAGCAGTCACCTGGTTAGCAGGGAACACAGCAGCCATGTCCTACACACAGTCTGCTCATTTGCCCAACCACCAAAAAGCGTTCCCATTGCCAAACCAGCGTCAAGCCCACGGTTAGGTTTGGATCCAAGTGAGGATTGCACTGTACAAGGTCAGGCTGGTGCAGAGTGACTGACTGCTCAGCAGAAAAAAAGCTCAGCATGCTGATAGTGCCCTGGAGTCAGTGTTCAAATTTCCCAGAGAGGTATATCTGCACGTGTGGAGCATTGCACAGCCCAGCTGCTGCAAGAGTCTGCTGTTCATTTAAAAGGACACCACAGATTTAAATACAAACTCTCTGCCATGACTGAAATGACTGGCTCAATTGTATACTCGAGGAGCTTATTCCCCTCTTCCTTTTTTCCCAGTTGTTTGAATTGTAGCATCGATAATGAGTTTGGGTCAGACAGTTTCTTCTTTTTTGGGGTGGGTCCCAAGAGGGGATGAAGTTCTTTGAGAATGAGAAAATCAAATGGAAACAGCCCATCCCAGCAAGGTGATTGCAAGCAGTGCCCAAAACGCTGCAAGCTCTTAATAAGCTCTTTCTCAGCAAGTTAGAGAAATATGATGGGGGCACTTTGGTGCAGAACCAGGCTGCTGAAGCTTGTTTCTCCCCCTGTCTCCTGCAATGTTGGGGTGCAGTACAGTTCCCAGGGGCTGGGGACATGCAGGAATTTCCCTCCAGATGAGATCAGCAGAGACACGTGAAGGAGGACAACGGGTGGGAGTGTCACTCCCATAGCGGTCCTGCCATAATGCTGGTCAGCCAGTGCCATGATGCTGAGGGGGTTACACACATGTCATCACAGTCACCACACCGTAAATGGGGTTTTGGGAGCAACTGGACAAGTTCACAGAAGAAATCTGTTGAGGGCTGTTCAAAACAAAGACCATCTGCAGTACAAATGATCCTGACCCCAAAGCTACCCCAGGCTAGGAGTGCTCTGGGCAAGTGTTGCTGCTGCTTGCCCTGCTCCACCGCTGCCCTTTCCTTGTCCATTTTTGCCCACTGTTTGACTCAGTGTCGCTACTCCTGCCTTCACTCCCTTTTTTGTTTGTTTGAAGGGTGCCAACTGGTTTGCGTTTGTCCCTTCCTTGGTTCAGGCCATTCCTGGAGACCAGTTACTGGGGCAGACACCATTTTGCTTTGACATGGCTGTTTTTACATGCTCATTACCAGACCCAACTCCTGTGGATGTTGCCTCTCTTCTCCTTCCCACCCCACTGTGTATTTCTGTTGGGTTTTAGTCTGGGAGATCTCTGGGGCTGGGATGATGGTCTGTGGTCTAGCCCAGTGAACAACTGAGGACAAACAATGCCTGGACCTTCTACAGGTGCCTATCTTAGATGTCTCCTTTGGCTGTAAAAGGAGGCAATGTCCAGCATCACAGTTTTTACTGTTGTTGTGCAGAATTCCTGCCTTTACTCCCACATGCAGAGGGTGCCCTGAGGATGGTGTTTGATACGTCTATGCAGCTCCTAGAATATTTTAGTCACCCCTGAATTACAGGGAGCTTTAAGAGGTCCTAAAAAACATGGACCTCCCATTCAACTAGTGGACACGTCTGAGCCAGAGCCTTTGTTTTACTGTGGCTAATTCCACATGGTGTTGTCTTGGCATCTCCTTGAGACAACTCTGACCCCTGAACATGGAGGGTAACGTGGCCCGTTTCCAAATGCATCACAGATTTAATTAAAAAGGAAGAAGGCAGGGCTCCCCCACAGGTCCCTCCCTGTGCCTGGAAAAGTCACCGTGCAGCTGCTGGACCTTGCAAAATATTTGCAGAAAAGGAGCAGGTTTATCAGAGCTGCAAGGAGGAGATTCCTGGCATGTGAGAACAGCAAGTGGGAGAGGGGTGTAAAACAAGGTAATTTAGATCTGTGAAAAGCAGTAAGTGTTTTATTTACAAACGTTTGTCCCCACCTATTAATAGATTGGCTATCTGGCTCTACTGTAGAAGAGACTGTGTTTCTTCCTCACTCAGGAAACTAAAAATAGCTTGGTGCTTTCAAAGCACGCTGTGGCCCTGCTGGTCTCTGGAAGAGGCTGAAGCAATGGGGCAACTGCAGCATCTTACCTGCGGTAGGTGTTGGCCACCCAGTTGAGTAAGGTGTAGAGCTCATTGAATTCCAGCGGTCTCTGGGAGAGATCTTGCAAGTGTGAGGCAATGGCCTTGTGAAAAGCCTCCACATACGTGTCACACACCTGGTACTCCTCTGGATAGCACTTTTTTACTGATAACTTGATTTTCAGTAAGTCTTCACTCAGTTGTTTCTGGAGGAATCCTAAGTGGAGATCAAGCCAAGAACTCTCTTCTTCCTTCGATGCCATGGGTATCCTCAGGACTCTTTTTCTAGCACTCTTGTTGATAGCTTCCCTCCACTCCTCCCTCCACTTTCTGGGTGTGCCAAGCAAGTCCAACCCAGGACCAGCAGCATTGCCTGTGTTAGCATGAGCTGCTTCTTCACAAGCAATTAAAGTCACCAGGGAGGTCAGCATAGTGTCTTCTGCAGTGGGATGCTCCAGCGTTCCCACCACAATGGACTGGATCGCATTTGTGATAGAGTTATAAAGCAAATCCACATCCTTGGATTTCCGTACAAATTCCTGGGGGTTATCTTGGTATTTCTCAGCATCCCGTTCAGCAATAGCCTCATCTTCCAAGTACCTGATGCTTGCAAATGCTTCCAAAAGTTGCCTTTTCTGAATAAGTTCATTGATTTCCATTACTGCAGAAAGAATGGGGGGGAGGGGTTGGGACAAAGCAGGCATTAGGTGATTGACAGGTTGGTAACAGGACAAGATGCCTCACAGGGAGGTTTGCAGGGCTGCTCTGAGTAGCCAGGTCCCAGCAGTACCCCTGAGACTGACCCCCCTCGTCTCTCCAGCTCCTGTTTGACACAGGAGAGGAAAGCAACAGAAATGCAATCACTGCAAATTGAGCCACATCTCTAAACTACTGGTTTCAGTGGTAGGAGATATCCAAAAAACTGATTATAGCCCTGCAGGAAAACCTCAAGCAACGGCTAATGAGGCTGCGCAGAGGGACACTGGGGTCTCAGGCTGCATAAAACTGCCTCTGGCTCTGCCCCTCTGTTAGTGTGGAGCTGAAGTGGGACTTGCAGCAGGGACAGTTTGGGATATACCTTACCAGCAGGATTTCCTTTAGCACAGATACCCTTGTTTCCCAGCATACCAGAGTGCCCAGCACACTCTGCTGCTGAATTGGCCATGGTGGTGCAGCCCAGCTCTGGCATCTCTGGCTTGAAACAGCATTTCGGTGTGCTGCCCAAGAAGGCAGGGAGAGTGCCCAGGGGTCTGGCTGGAGGGGTGGGAGGGAGCACAGCAGGACAGACCCCTTTGGGCCTTCTGAGCTCCCAGGTCAGACATCTCACTGGATGGTCGTGTCTGGCCCCAGCCTACCCACCTGCATGTCCTCCAGAGATACCAAGGCCCTGGGGGAGTGGGATACTGGCTTGGGGATGCTCCTGATGATACGTTTTTGGGAACATTCCCGGTTCAGATGTAACCTTGGGCAAACCCCAGGCTTCCCTCCTGTCTTGATTTTGTGCATTATCGAGTTTTCCTAAGACACATGATCAACTAATGTCACAGCCAAACTGGCTCTTGCATTTCTGAAGGCTGAGCAAAATGCTAATGCGAACTACAGAGGTTGTCGCTGGTGATTTGCGTTATGATGACTCCTTGAGATATAGCGACTGAGGTAGCAAGCCAGAGACTGGCCCATTCATGGCTGGCCTCTTAGCTATTCCAGACATTTAGGAGATGTTCTGTGATTGCTTGTGGTCCTCAGCCTTCTCTCAACAAAAAGAGGGACTTCTGGAGGACCGGAAGCCACAGCTTCTCAGCCCTGTAGGTATTGCAATCTGCGATAACCCTTTGGCTGGGGAGTGAGGACAGTCTCTGGGATGGTGGTGCCGGGGTCCCAGCAGAAGGAAATGGAAGAACGCCAAAGTATGCCAGGAATGTGAAGTTCACCCACCTGTGGTGGTTCAGGGTTGGGTGACCTGGCTGTTCACCACCTCTATGTAAACCTACAGTCAGATACGCAGCACTGCCTCTCACCAGTGACATTTGTCTTCCAAGCGCTGCTGTCCCTGGATGGTTTTGGGAGGTGTGTGCACTGGAGGGGGATCCAAACCTGTGAGTGCTTTCTCCTGGTGCTCAGGTCTCACATGGGTTTTCCCTACCTCCTTTGCCTCAGCACCAATACTGGCTGGTGTTGGCTGAGGCTGTGGGAAAGTCACCAAATAGTGTTACCCCCAAAGTGGCTGAGGTCTACTGAGTTTCCCATTTCTTTTTCAATGCCTTGCTTGTGCAAGAACTGCTGCCTATTTGCCAGTAACATAAGAAGTATTTGCCATGTGTTGAGGAGATCCAAGAGCACTGTTAGCTTTAGAGAGGCCCCAGGAAGCTCTCACCATCTCCAGCATCATAACAGATGCTCTGAACAGGAGATCCCACTGTGATACTGGGCATAAGGCAAATATTAAAGAGGAGAAGGGAAAGGGTATTACTTAGGCATGTGTGGCCACTGCTTCTGGGACATACACACATAAAATGATATGGAAAAATTGGAGAGCACTCAGGGAAGATATGAAGGACTGGTTCATAGCCCATAATTTATGCCCTTGGGCTTGTCTGCACACAAATTTTATACCATATGCACCAAATAGTCTGTACAGTGTGAGAGTATCTGTATGAAGATGGAAATACACCAAATAACCCAACTATTGATGCAGCATAGCATGCATAGAGCTTTGAGTCCCTATATGGAGCTACAGTTGCTTCTGCACTCAGAGGGGAGGGAGATTGTGCCACTTAACTTAGTCTCTTCTAGATAAATTAATATAAAACCTGTGTTTGCACAAGTGCTTGCAGTGAGAGACTAAAGGAATACATTCTGTTCTGTTTATCAAAGTGAGAAAACACCATTTAATCACCATCTAGGATAATTAGTCAGGGAGGTGATATTGGGTGCTAAATGGATCTTTAATTTAGCAATACAAGATCAGCCAGCTGGTAGTTGAAGGAAGACAATTGAAAAGCAATTAACCATTATGCAGCTTAATGGTGCACATGGTGGAGTCTCCATCGCTTGCCATATTTATCTCAGGATGGGACGTGTTTCTGACAGAGCTGTTCTAGTCTAGGCCAATCATGAGTTATTGGGCACAGGATGGGCCTTATTCATGCAATTCCTCAGCTTGTTTATTGCAGGAGAAGAAAAGGGCTTATGGTAACATTTCCTGTTGCTTCTCATCTAAGACCCTTTGAGAACAGACTAGCAAAGTTTATGAGATGGGCTCAGATCCAGCTTACCAACCTCACAATGTATCAGTGCAAAGCAGTAAATAACTTCATGGCACAGTAGAGCACATTATAGCAGTGAGACAATGTCAGCCCTTCGATGCTGTCGTGGTTTAACCCCAGCCAGCAACTAAGCACCACGCAGCCGCTCACTCACTCCCCCCCCATCCAGTGGGATGGGGGAGAAAATCGGGAAAAGAAGTAAAACTCGTGGGTTGAGATAAGAACGGTTTAATAGAACAGAAAAGAAGAAACTAATAACTAATAAACTATAACACTAATAAAATGACAACAGTAGTAATAAAAGGATTGGAATGTACAAATGATGCGCAGGGCAATTGCTCACCACCCGCCGACCGACACCCAGCCAGTCCCCGAGCGGTGATTCCCCGCCCCCCACTTCCCAGTTCCTAAACTAGATGGGACGTTCCATGGTATGGAATACACTGTTGGCCAGTTTGAGTCAGGTGCCCTGGCTGTGTCCTGTGACAACTTCTTGTGCCCTGACTGGGCATGAGAAGCTGAAAAAAATCCTTGACTCTAGTCTAAACACTACTGAGCAACAACTGAAAACATCAGCGTTATCAACATCCTTCGCATACTGAACTCAAGACATAGCACTGTACCAGCTACTAGGAAGACAGTTAACTCTATCCCAGCTGAAACCAGGACAGGTACCCATGACATCCGATGCAGTAGACCAAGAATTTCTTTCTAGAAATTTAGGCTGGGGAAAGGTGAAGCCATGTTGACCCACCTCAGTCTATCTCCTGGTGCATGCATTGTAGTACCTCAGCCTTGAGAAGGTGGAGGAGAACGGTGCTCAAACCAAGATCAAAGTCCTTGCAGTCTGCCCACACTTGCGGAAAGGTGAGAGCTACACTGAAGGTAGTTACTATAATTTGACTAAGACCTATCTATATAATGCTGACAAAATGCTTGAGAATAACCAGTGTGAGGAAAACAAACTGAACAAATACTTGCAGCACTGCTGTTGTGAGAATAGATGGGAATTCAGTGTAAGAGAGCAAAGCACCTGTGGAGGTCTATTCACCAGGCAGTCTCTAAGATTAGGAACCAAGTTGGAGGTGCCAAACCAGATCACATCCAAACCATCTTTTTTCCCCATCAAGGCCCTGCAGCAACTTACAGAGTACAGTCTGGCGACCATCAGTCTGAGAGCTGAAGAGCAGAAATTGTCCCAAAGTAAAATGCAGGCAATAGTGTAGGAATAGCCCACACTGCACTTCTAGATATTGTCAGACCAGCAGTTCCCAAACTGTGCTCAGCAGATTGGTGACTGATATGTCTGAGGGGCGATATGTCCACTGATATGTGAGCTGATAGGTTGATAGGTAGGTTGTTGATATGCTTAAACTAACGCGGTGGAGGCCACACAGCAGCATGTTCAGTGACAGGTGATCTGCCCAGGCCGGGCCAGGTAATGCCCCAACGTGTTTGTGCAAGGGGTGACAGTTGTCTCTGCCCCGTAATGGGGTGCCTGTTCTTTAGCACCTCTGTTGGGCGCAAGACTTGCAAAGTGTAAATTACTTGAAGGTTATGTATATCCTGCCAAGCAAATTACACTGGTGGTTATGCTTCTTACCTGAAAGAGGCTTTCCTTGAACGGGCTTTGCTTCTATCTTCTCACTAATCTCCTCCACACCATTACAGATCGTGGTTTTGTTCTCCTCATAGCTCTTGGAGAATCGCAAAGAAAGTCGTTTTCCTTTCCAAGTGCCGGTACCTTCCTTTCCTTTCTCTTTGTTCGGACTTCGTTTTGATTTCCGGATGCTTAACATTGTTTTAATACCTCTTTCAAAGAACCCACTGTCCCTGCTATGCAAAGTTGGGCTGCTTTGTTCAGAAGCAACCTCCATCTTTTCCTCCCCTGCACTGTTAGTCAGTGAGGCTGGTTCTGAGGTCACGCTCCTTGGGTCTGACTCTGTATTTCTATTCATCTTGTCTTTCAATAAGGAGCTTTCCAAACAGGTTGACAGTAATCACTGAACTGCATAAAACAGCAGAATTAGATGAGATGTTCATAACAGGGTATTACTGTGTGTCCAAAGTCAGTCCTGGACTGAACATCTGGCCCATCCCTTTCCTGTGCCTAATACAAGGACAGAGCAAGTTGTTCTAGCCTGTAGCTACTGAAACAATCTCTCTAGTCACAGATACCAGGTGCTGACCTGCTTTTAGCTCTGGAAAGCTCTACTTAACTCCATAAATCAGGCAAATGGCAGCTATTTCTCCAGCACCAAGGAATCACTAAATGTCAGAGATAATGAAATCTGTGTGAACATACCATTTTGGTTGGTAACAGGATATGGTTTTACTTTCCATTCTTCTAGGTGGATTTCCAGCCACGTAGGAATGATAACCCTTCCTGAGTCTCACTGAGATGTTGCCACTTTCTCATGTGGATACAGCAACTTTGGGTCGTGCTGCTGCTTCTGCCCTGCTCAAGCCCTGACCTGCTGCTGCTGCTGCTGATAGAAGGTGGCCCAGGGGTGAGCGGTCCCCGGCTGGTGGCTAAGCTCTGCTCTAGCCCCTTCCACCAAACCCACAGCAATTTCCACACTCCAAATCGTCATGGTTACAGTGCAGGAGGCTGTACGATGCAGTAAAGGTTCACATCACTCATCCTGCCTCAGAGCACTGCATCCTGGTGTGCTGAGAATGGGTATCTCGAGGGCCAAGCAAGCCCCTGTGTGAGCTGCAGGGGATGCTGCAGGAGATTTCAGATTTCAACAGAAGTGCTCCTGTCAGTGCTACTGGGCTCTGTAGTCACATTCCCTGCACTTGCTCGGCTCCTGCCCTGCTTCAGACAGACTAGCTCCCCTCTGCCCACCCCGAGGGCTGGCCCAAGTGCTTGGGAAGGGGAAAGAGACAGAGGTTTTGCCTTCCCTCCCTTGCAAAGGGCTCTCACCCGGTCAGCAGCTAACATGGCCCGCTCACGGGGACATTGTACATTGCAGAGCTCTGAGGATGGGAAATGTGACATTTCCCCACAGCACGCTCAAGGCAGCTCAGCGATCAGTTTAAATCATTAGAAGCAGCTACTGCTTGAGGTCACCCAGGAACTGCCTGTCTCAGGTCTGTCCAGCTCACAGGAGCCAGAGACTGAAATATGATTGCAGCGAACAGACATGTTGGGACTCTGGAAATAGATCTCATCCTTCCTCAGTCCGAGTTTGGTCATTGTTTCGCTCCCTTGCGCATGGTTATTTCACGGGCTATAAACTGCAGGGACTGCGTCTTCCCATGGGTTTGCAGTGCTGCTCGCACAGTTGGGGCTCAGACCCTGCTTCACACCCTCTCAGGGGAGTATTTAATCATTCACTGCCTTGCTCAGGAGCTCATCCCGTAACAGCCCATACGGAAGGTGGGAGGGAGAGGAGGACACCCCATTTTCCAGGGATTTCAGTAGGAAGGGGGCTGAGTCCCTAGCTCAAACCCTGCTTGGGGGCTCTGTGGCCAGAGTGGAGCAGCACCAATGATCAAAGGGGTGAGCTGTGTGGTGGAGGGAGCCAGGGAGGAGGACCATAAAATAGGAGCCCACGGGCAAGGAAAGAAGGGATACATACCCCAGTACCAACTGAACTGATCCTCTCCACAGTGGAGCTGGGATAACACAGGCGCAATCCACAGAAACCGAGAGCAACTCTGTGCCACAGGAAATCCTGGGGAGATGGGGTGGTGGGTGGGCAGCTCTGCAGGGCAGGGGTCTGGGGGAGCTCGCCCACCTCAGCTGACTGGAGCACTGTCCCGCACACCCGGGCCGGCCAAGGGGGTCCCTCTGGGCATGGCGCTGCTCTCCATCCTCCTTAGTCTTCTGGAAAAAGGCTGTTGGAAGTGGAAAAAAAGGCCTGTCCCCACCTGCCCAAGACCGCCAGCAGCTTTGTCTGTTTGCTCCCCAGGAGGGACTCAGGCACTATTTGATTTTCAGTATGTCTGGGCATTTAAAAGAAGGAAGAGGTTGGGGAGAAATGCTGAACGAGCTCCAAGATTCAAGGTTAATCATTTACCCTACAAACAGAGGTGAAACCAGAGACGCGACAACATGGTGAGCTGCTGGGCTGAGCCAGCCTGGGGCAGCTGGGGGGAGAAGGTTTTTGGCACCTGGTCCTGCCCTGGTGGGGTGAAGCCCTGTGGTGTCTGGGTGTGGGGGTTCAAAAGCAGCCCCAGAGCTGCCGTGTGAGAATGGCTGCATTTCACCCCCTTCTGCCCCGTTTCCAGAGGTCATGGGCAGCTCGGTCCCAGTAATGATTGCCAGGCGTGGGTGAGGGACAGGAAGCGCCGTGTCTCGTGGTTATTCATTTATATATTTACCTCTCCGTCCCTCACTTTGCCCCAGGGGCACTTATTTCCATGTGGATACTTGCCCTGGATCCCTCCATCCCCGGAGCGTTTGGGCACTTTGAAGGGAACTCAATGCACAGGAGCAAAAAAGGGGTCTGGAAGGTTTAAATTACATTAAACACAGTCACTTGGCTTGTAACTGAGTGGTGTAAGTGATTTAACCCTGGGGAGCGTGTGGTGCCCAGATGGAGGTGAGCCAGGCTGTCCCACTGGGCACACCGGGCAGTTCCAGGTGGCTGAGGCCCCTGTTTGAAGCAAGAGGGGTAAATCAGGAGGTGCCACTGTGCCATGGGCAACATGCACCTCTTTGCTTTAGAAGCCTGCCAGCTAGTCACCTGTCAGCATGATAGGGGAGATCAGAGGGTTTAGTGAGAGACTGATGCAATGAAGTCCTGTGGCATCTGGACTTTGTGCTGTGCAGACGAGAACAGAGGGGTTCGTAACTTACCTATGGCTGGGAGAGGCTCTGTGTCCAGGCGATGGAATGTGTGTGGGCTGGGAATAATTATGGTCAACTAAACAGGGAAGAGTGGCAGTGTGGACTGGTGGGAAGATGCCCTGATGGTGAGATGGGACTGGCAGAGCATCATTTGGGGCTGCTCCATGGTACAAGGGGAGTCCTGCCTGAAGCCTCCCCCAGCCAGGTGGTCCAGTGCTGAGCTTTTCATCCTTGGGCTCTTCAAAGCCACGTTTAAGCCAGAGACAGCCCTGCTGTGCTGGGGAAAACCCAGCAATGGGTAACGCTTCTGCCACTCTGGCAGGGTGACAATGGGGACAAAGGGAAGGAGCTATTTACTCAGGCACATGCTGAGGTTTGGAAAGCCCCTTTGGACACAAAGCCCAGGTAAACTCTTTCCATCCCGGTCAGTAATTGCCTCCTCCACCAGGCATTTACAGGGTGTTGGTGTGTACAGACACGTTTGCTACGGCTGGGGTGCAGCCAGAGTAGGTGGCAGGTCTGATGTGGATGGGTTCTGATCTGGACCTCCCTAGGGGATGTCAACTACCCCAAAACACAGCTAGCACCAGGGCCTGCTGAGTTGCTAATAAATACAAACCTGTGTGAGCTCTGCACCCCACAGTTTAGGTCACCTCTCTCCCTGCAGCTCTTTCCAGTGCTCTCTCCCAGCACCAGCTCTCAAGGAGCACACCTGTTCCTGGAAATGCCATCAGGGCGATTTTGATTCCAGAAGTCTGGCCCCAGAAGGTCACAATAATTTAAAAATTTACTATGTTGTGCAGTTATTTACCATTTTCCTTCAATTTTGCTAGAAGGTCATAACCCTCAAGCTAGCTGTGAGGGTTAATTTTCTTAGAAAAGGAAACCTAAGGGTCTCCTTACTCCGGGAGGGGGCTTCAAAGAAAAAAACCCACTGACTTTGGTGAAGTTCAACAAAATGGTGAAGCTGGGTGATGCTATAATATATCTATCCCTCCTTACTCTCCGTAGCCCCTGGAGAGAAAAGTCTTCAAGAAGTCTTGATCCCTCACTTGCCACCGTTAACAGCCCTGCAGTATCAGGTGTATGTTTTCTCAGCAGTACCACGGTGGAGCTGATAAGTGTTCAGAGGACTTAGCACTAAAAAGCTCATGGTGCTTAGTGCCGTGGGCACCAAGTAGATACCGCTGTTGCCAGCGAGCCTTGGGGTACCCAAGTCAGCCCTGGGCATCGCAGGCCCATGATGCTCCTCCATCCCTCCCAGCCACCAGGAAGGTGCAGCCCTCTGATGCTAAACTCACAACTATGCTCTTAATTTGAAGTGGACAAGTAAACTGGAGAGAAAAGCCAGTCCTTGCAGTAGATGGCCTCCAACTGTTTTTCCCCAGCAATGCTTCAGATTGTCTCCTGTTCAGCCTTTGCTAATCCACTCACTGACCCAGTGACAGCCATGCAGCATCCTGGCTGCACTGTACTGTTGTTCACATGGTGCTTTGTATGGTTATACAGCCCCGCCATCACAGGAACACATGGTCCTGAAAAGATCTGGCCATCTGGAGGAAGCATCATGAAATTACCTTCCACCCAGCAGCACCAGCTTAATTGCCTTTTGGGTCTCTGGGCACAGTCGCAAGAACAGATTAATCACCGTCTGGGGGTTTGAATATTGATGCTCTCAGCCTGAGCTAGCAGTAGGCTGGTGGACCACGCTACGCTTGGACCTTCCCACCAGGACAACTCGACCAGGAAGAAGAAAACAGCAAAGACGGCAAAAATGGGTTGAGAAATCACAAGTAAGAGAGAACCTAGCAAATCCAGGTGAAAGCACCAGTGCCTTAGAGCTGTGGTCAGGGATCTCGTGGCAAGTGGCTGCTGCAATCCAGTAGCCAATTTTTGCAAGCTACATTCAATGAGAAATTTCCAGCCTGGCTTTAATGGAAAACTGGGCTTGTTCTCAGCTGTTTGGCTCTGTGACCTCGGCTCCTTTTTCTGACTATACTTCATCATACAGCAGTGTCAAAGGGTTTTCACTTTATCTTTTTAGGGTTAGCCCAATTACTGATAGATGCTAATGGTGAGGAGTTGCTGATGTCCAGATACCAGGCTGACGGGGATGCAGAGGTGCTGGGAGAGATCCAGGCATGAGGTAAGGATTAGAGAATGATGTACAAGCTCCTTGTCCCTAAATATCTGGATTTCTGGAGAACCAATATTTCTGGAAATGTTGTCAGAGGGTGAGAGCCAGGCCAGGACTGGGGCAGAACTAAGGCTTCTGCCTCACAGGCTTTCAAATACGTATGGCTTTTGGTGACCCAGCCCCATTCCGCATCCATTATGATCAGTTTGCAAGGGATTCTTCTTTTTTCCTTCTCACAACAAATTCATCCTCAAGTCCAGCACGTTTCTCCCTGATTCCCATGGCCACATGCTCTCGCACTGTTGCCACCCCCTCCTGGGATGGGACAGTCCCATCCTCCTCACCCTCAGGGCCCGGTCCATGGCAGTGGAGGTATACCTGGAGATGTATCTGCTGGATCCTGCTGCAGAACTGCTCACCATGGGGCAGGACCCCTCCAGCCTTCACCATGTCAATGCATGCCAGCTCGCAAGCAGAGCCCTTAGTACATGCCCTGCAGGAATCTCCCATGTGTTGATGTTCCCCATGAAAGTGGGATTAACGTAATTCTTTTTACCCTTGATGAGCTTTGAGTCTTGCAGCAATGAAGTCCCCCCTTGCAAGCACATTTGTCCATGTGGCTTTTGCAAATAGTTTTTGTCAAGTTGTAGATGCATAAAAATTACTATAAATAGGGCTGCAGAGAAGCGAGGTGGAGGGAGTGCAGAAAATGTCACAGTCATGCAGGTGGTCAGATCAGCTTTTCAGAGATCTAGAAAATAAGAGCTGTGAAGAGGAATCGAATGCATTGGGGTTGTTTAAGTTAAGAGAGGCCACGCAAGAGGTTTCAGCTATGGAGAGGACTGCTGAAAAAAGGAAGGCAATAACTTGCCCTCCATCTGCAAGGGGGAGAGGACAGTGTCTTTCCACCTGTAGAAGCTGTACCACCTGAGATCTTTGGGATGGATTTGGAGAAGTGTCTGTAAGCAGCGGTTTAGGTGCAGGGTTCCTGTCCTCTCTGCCTTGTGCATGGGGAGACACCCCTCTGGCTGTGGCCAAAGAGAAGGCATGGGGTCCCCTGCTCTCTCCTTCCTCCCTCCCTCTGGGGTTCAGGGGTCTCTTCTCAGTGGGTATTTGTGCAGCTTGCAGATGTCCCTGGCCCCTGTGTTTGCTTGTCTTGTCCTTGCTTTGGCTTAATATGGGTTTAACAAACACAGCTGAAGCAGGACAACCTCCAAGAGCATGTTGCTGTGCCCTCTGCCTCAGTTTCCCCATCTGTGAAATGCAGGTATTTGGTTTATTCTCCTTGGGAGGGTCATATAGATGAGGTGTGTTGGTTGATGTCTTGCTATGAGAATATTTCAAGGGGTTTCTGATTTCCTTGGCTATAGTGTGAAGGACATGCCCAGCCCAAATCTGCAGTGGTGTTGCTGGCCAACAGCTCCCTAATGCCCTGCACCCACTAACCTCTGTGAGGCTTTCACACTGCTGCTTTTTCCTCCTGACCCTTCTGAATATTTGGTTTGAGGCCTATTTTCTCCCTCTTCCCTTCTTTGGGGTTATTACTCATATTTATTGTCTTCATGCTTATTTCCTTTCTTGGATCTAACATTTGTGGAGCACGATGAAAGGCTCCAGAGGCACAATGCTCCTTGGTGGGGGTGAGGGGCAGGGAAAGTGGCATGGAGGGGTCCCGCAAACCGCTCTGCAGCCCCGAGGTTTTCATCAGCTCCAAGTGCCAGGAGAAAAAGACATTGCTGAGGCTGGGGGGGAATATTGCTCCCATGCAGTTGCAGAAAGCCGTGCCGGATCCTCACTCCCAGCCTCGGCAGCCCAACTGGCATGGCCTCGGCAGGGTGTGCTGTGACCCGCTCCCTTTCTGCAGGTTTCACTCACCCCGTGGTGGGGCCAAAATCTCAGCCCATGCGGGTGGAGCTGCAGTGATTTATTGCAGCAGAGAAGCTGGCCTGATATTTTTAACAGCACCATTGGTGATGGATGAGGCAAAGGCATGCTCAGAGGCTGCATGTGCCTATGCAGCCATTGCCTCCTGGGGGGTGGTTTGCAGTGAAATGAGATATATTGCTTTACCTGCAATATTTTTCTTCCTGTTTTTAGGGTGTAGGAGGACGTGAGGGAGGGTTGAGCCTTAAGCTGAAAAGTCCATTTGCAGGGAAGAAGCAGGTTGTGATTTGGAGACTGGCTTTTGCAGAGGGGATGCTGGCCCCTGGGCTTGAGTGGAAGCATTTGGAAGATGCATTTCTGCAAAGCACAAGAGTGTTGCCTGGGAGGGGAGGGTGCTCCAGACCCAGGGATGGCTGTGTGACAGAGTCCAGCACTGTTTCTGCACAGCCATGGAAGGAGACCACTGGGATTAGTAAATTACACCGGGAAACAAACACACAAGTGCTCATTTCATTGCAGAAAGGTGGGCCAGGAGGATTTGCCATGAGAGCTGGCGCTGCTGCAGAAGCTCATCCTAGGTGCTCTTGAAGGATAAGCATCAAAATTTTCCCTCCCCTCCTCCCAGAAAAGGTCTGAAATAAGCCTGTGTGAGCAGGATCTCTCACACTGTTTTTTTTCTCTTTTGGTATAATGAAAATGTTTAACACTTTCAGCAAGCCACCAGCCCTGTGTGCTATACCAGGAGCTATGCCAAAGTGTGCCAGACCTCGTGCGAGGCCAAAAGGGATGGTGTACCTGGGACACAGTCTTCCCCGTTCACCTGGTTCTGTCCGTTTGAGCTACAAATCCTGTGCTCTCCACTCACTGCAACAGCTCTGCAAGCACGTTTCACCAGCACAGCAAGGACCAGCCCCTGCCAGCCCCGGTGCTGCGTGGTGCTCTGCTTCCAGGGATGCTCAGCTGGTGCATCAGGGACATGCTGTGGTGCTGTCTGTGGAGCATTTCTTTCTGCTTGTTTTTCATTAGTGGTGAGCCAATGAGTAGATGGATGGTAATTGCTCTTCACACAAAAACCTAGCTGTTCAGGTTGTGAGCTCAGTAGCCCATTAATTTGCAGTGAACATCAGGAAGGCCAGGGTGGAGTCCATCACCCCAGCCCTTGGACCAGCCTCGAGATTGAAATGTCACAGCTCATTGACTTCAGAAAGAAGCTGCTGTCCTACCGGGCAGGGTGCCCTCATCCCATTCATCACAGGAGCTGCCAAACCAGACCTCAAACAGCAGAAGCGCTTTGTGCATGACAGTGACCGCAGATTACCTACATGATTGTGCTTCCACTCTTAATTCACCCCACGCTTTGCCAAAACACCAGCCTGACGCCACGGCTTTTCGCTGTGGTGCGACTCCATGGGCTTCAGTGGGATGGAGCCTGGGGTCCATCAGCACGGGAGGGATAACCAGCCCCATCACCTGGAGACAGGACATCACACTTAGATGGGAGAGTTTCCCCTTGGAGGTGGCCGAGGGCTAATTGCTCCCCTGTGGCCAGCAGCCTGTGAGCAGGGATTAAGCCCCGCTGGGCGATTCAAGCAAAGTTCAACTACTCTGACATTTAAATCAGGTGGCTAAGCGCAAACCACTTCTGGAGCAAAGGCAGCTGCCTGCTGTTCATGTCACCACAGCTAGATGTCTGCTGTTGAAAATATGTCATTGAGGCCAAGGACTGAGCTGGGAGCTCCTGCAGAGGATGGGGAGGTCACAGTCAGCAGGAACTTGTCCTTCTCCCTTGCAGGGGTTTGCTCTACTGCACCAAAATTTCCAGTCTACGGTGCTCAAAAACTTTACCAAAGCCAGGTTTATATTTCTTTGCCACATTGCTGCAGGATATTCTCAAGCACAAGGACCTTGAGAAAAACCAGCGGAGCCTTATAAGAAGCCTCTCCGGCCTCTTCTTCTTCCTGGCTGAACTTTCTCCAGCTTAATTCCAGGCTTGGTTTGATGGAGGGATGCAGACTGGTTCTTATCTGTATAACAGTACGAGTCCATGGGTTTCTCCCATTGCCAGAGGGTGCATGTATCACACCTTTGCATTGCCTACACCAGTGTGAGCTGTGGTCCCCACAGCAATGCCCCAGGGAAGGGGGAAGCTGCTTTTACTGAACATCTACCCGGATGAAGCTGGAATGTCCAATCTCTGGGAAGCTGAATTTTCCTTACATTTGGTGTCTGGGAAAAACTGAGAACTAGCACTTTATTTAAATATATATTTCTGTACTTTTTTTTTTTTTAAATAAGTGTTTTTGAAGTTTCATTGAAGATGTTGTCACTGGAATCATTATATGTCTATAGAGATTATAATGACTCCTTTTGAAGAGTTAGTCTCAGTCAGTCAGTGCTTAATTCACATATCAATGACTCCATAAACCCTCAATCCATAAATCTGCTGAAATTGCTCTAATCTATTGTGCCAATGAATGCCTGCAGGGGCCCATCGGTGTGAAGATAATTCACTTAACGGGCGTCACCAGGAGGGTGGGTAGTTGGCGATGGCAGAGGGGCCTTGTCCGTGCAAGGCAGCTGAAGGTTTTATAACTGAGCCACGCTCAGGGCAAGTGTCAGAGCCCGGTCACTCTCTTCGGTTGGTTTGCCCCAAACTATTTCATGTGCAATCCATCAACCTGACCCTCACAGTCTTTCCCATCATTTGCAGCAAATCATGCATCATTTCTGCGCGGCGATGTTGAGGCGGTTGGACCTTTCTGGTGCATCTGCATCTGGCCAGTACGGAAATCATGATGTTGCTTTGTTCAGAGCGAACTGGTTAAGCCGTAGCTGGTTATTAAGCTGCTGAAGGCAGTCACTCCTAACCAGTTATTAGAGTGTTTGCAAACCCTTGCTGCTGCTGCTGCAAAACACCAGGCTCCTCTTCTGGCTGACTGGAATCCGTTTAATGACGCTATTGTAAACCAGTCTTAGGAGTTTGTCCTTTATTTTATTAAATGTGTAATCCCTATGGAAAACTGGAGGCCAGTAGAAAATGGTGCCAGAACCCCCCGGAACAGCGGGAGCACGGGCAGCTGCTGAGGAGGTCAGTGGGAATGGCTCTTGCTCACACCCCAGATTAACATCACCCATGCAGTCGAGCGGCTCGGGTGTATAATTTGAGTATCCCCAAAGCACTCAGCCCTGAGAGCCGTCTGTCAGTCCTGTTTGTACACAGCCCTTTCCAAATGGACCAGCCCACTGGCAATTTTTTTCTTTTTCAGTCCGAGGGGATTTATATAGCCGTGTTTTGAAACCTTTTAGTGTGTGTGGCTACAATGGAGCCTAATTGCAGTAGCATAACAGGTGCTGCCGTAGAAATGCCGTTTTCTTTTTTGTATAGTTTAATTTGATTTAAAGTGCTGACAGGGACACAATGAATTGCTCACACGCGCTGGCGGATTTTGCCCCTCCTCCTTGTGGTTCTTGCAGAAATGGGTGCAAAAACAGTGTATGGGAGCACATGTGCCTGTCAGAGAGGCTGGCAGTGCCAGCTGGCCGCTGTGGCCCCACTGAGCCCCAATTGCAGAGGCACAGGCGAAGCCTGTCTCTTGTACAGCCACCCCTGTGGGGACCGGTTTCTTGGGCCGTGGGTCACCCTGCTGCAAAACAGGGGCTGGCTGCTTGGGGGGAGCACGGCTGCTTGCATTGCCCTCCTTGGCCACCTTCCATGGCCACCCTTCGCCCAAGGGCTCCCATGCATCTCCTCCCACTGGGCGGCAGCAGGCCGGTTCCTCCGGCATCGCTCCGTTGGCAAACACTCTGCAAACTGCTCTGCCGTCCCCTTCCTCCGCATCCCCGGCCCTGCCTTCCTCCAGCAAGTCAGGGCTGCTGTTGGCACAGGGAACTGGCGTGGTGCAGCAGCAGCGGTTTCCCCCGCTGATGCACACTCTAGGTGTTTCGGGGTTGTCGCACAAAATTGGGCATCGGTGCACACCCCAACGGGTCATATTTGGATGTGCTGTGTGGCCCTTTAAGAAAGCGTATATATCACATTTCCCCAGGGGGAAGAAAAAAAAAAAAGGAGACAAGTGGAGCAGATGTAATTCTGCAGTGCCAGGGCTGCCTCTGTGCGTGTGTTAGCGGGAAGCTGTGATTTATCTGGGGTGAAACAAGGAGAGGCTGCCTGGCGGTGCGCTCCCCTCCGCCACGGGGCTTGTGCCGCTGGGGGGGGCAGAGCTGCCGTTGGGGTGCGGGGGTGTCCCGGGCTCCCAAGGTGCTCTTGCAAAAACCTCGCTGCACTAGAGCCAAAACCAGAAAGTGAAAGATCTGCTTAATTGCCTCTATCTGCTCCAGCATCAAAAATCTGCTCCAGCGTTGGACCTGGGGAGACAGAACTGACTTTCTTCCAACTTGGAAAACAAAGGTTTCAGATTTACCGGGTACTTAGTTACCTCCACGTGCCACTACATCACCCCAGTGCATGCTGTAATTGTAACCTGTCTGCATATGCTCACATAGACAGACGGTTGTGTTCACACATGTGCCTCTATGTAGGGGACAGCAAAGGACCACAGGCCATCACATCTCCCTTCATATGAATTCTTGCAGTGAACATTTCACCCTCCTGTAGTGTTTCTCTCTGCTTCCTTCCTTCTGCGATGCTCTAGTGCTGGCAGGATGAGGATTAAAGCACAAAATCATTTTTATTTTACTCTTTGAATCATGTTGGTGAGAAATCCGCTTCTGGGTCTGAAAGTCAGTCTGTCTCTGCCCAGCAAATCTTGCAGGAATGGAAGTAAATCATGGTACCAGACTTAAGACTCAGCTTTTCTCTCTGCTCCGCTGGAAGGGGATGAAATCCTGCACTTGCAGAGGCAGGAGAGGGCAGGGTGGAGATCTCAGAGGGACACGTTCCCCAGGGCTCCTGTGTCCTGCCAGCCCAGACCCTACTGCTGCCCTGGTCCTCACATGACTGCCAAGAGCAAAGCCCAGCAGATTGCCTCGGACCACGTTGTCTCCCCCTCTGCCAAGATGGGGCCAAGTGTCATGGCAGCACAGCCATGCCCCTATCCCTGAGCCCACAGAAAACTCCTCTGAGCAGTATCTGTGTGGTTTGTGCAGCACCAAACATGCGTTGGTGCAGCTGAGGTTGAGCAACCTGCGTCAGTCTGCACTACCTCCTAGCTGGGCCATCCTTTCTCCTTTTTCGCCAACAGATGTGGTTTAATTTGACCTAATGCTATTGACACAGTTTTGAGGGCATGACATGCCCTACAAGCCACAGCATAGCCTCGGTATGCAAGAAACTCTGGTTCGCATCCCTCCTGGGACTGAGCCAAACTTGTCTCTGTAGAGCTGAGGATGTGCTGGAAAGCCTGGCATCAGTTGGAAAGCTGGAAGACGGATGAAGCTGTCAGTGCTGTGGCTATGCAGCCCTCTTCAGCTGTGGCACCATGGAGCTGGGCTCTCCAGGGAGCATCGCTCCCTCCACCTGGGAGCTGTGTCCTGCGACCAGCCCCTCGGTTTGCAGCAGTGCCCGCGTTCCTGCCGAGCGCATCACCGTGGGCACAACACCCACATCAGCCCGGGACCCTTGCTGCTTCTTGATGCCACCCGTGCTGGATGGGCTTCCCACCGCCGCTGAGGGAAAGAAATAATAAAAAAAAACCAAACCCATTTTGAAGTCAGCAGATGGGAGCAAGCTGAGCTTTCTGCCTGTTTCTATGGAGCCCCGTGCGAGGCCCCAGCTCCCAGTGGCTGTCAGCATCGTCCCTTCCCAGAGGGAGACTTTTTCCCTTCTCTCTGCAGGGAAGCAGCAGCTCCCTCCTCATCACCCAGCCACTTCACACCCACGTCCCACACGCCGAGCAGCGCTGCAGAGCTCTGCCATAGCCACGTGGACGGACACCTTGGAGCTGGGCACTCCCGGAGGGAGCCGCAGCACCGACGGCAGGCTGGTGCCACACCGTGGGGCATCCCTCTTGCCTGATTTCCCAGGCCAGCAGCCACACCAACCAATTTGGAGGGCAGGGGGAGAGAAGAAATCAATTCGTGACTCAATTAAATTTTTAATTTTTCAGGTTTTTTGGTTTGTTTGTTTTTAAAGTGTTTTACATGAAACCTTGCCTGACCTTTCCTGCCTCTCTTCCCATTTTTGCTTTCAGTTAGATGGGTAGAACTGGATGGCAGGACGTGGCAGGTGATACTTGGTGTCCTCTTTGGTGTCCCGTCATGCAAGCATACCTTGGCTAGCCAGAGCCTCACCTAGATACGCACAAGGTCACCAGCCTTGCACCAGGGACTGCTTTGTTGCTGGTGCAAAACAGAGCAGGCTCCGAAAGGGAGACTGGCACCTTCCTCCTGCAGCAGTGCCTGGCAGGCATGCTGGAACCACGCAGCTCTGGTCTGAGTCAGGCTTCAGCCCTCTCTTATGCAGGAATTTGGATTTTAGGCCATTTTTAGCAATTCCACAGAAGAGCAAACACAGATGTGTTTGAATTAACAAAACTGCAAGGACATTCCTCCAGTTTTCTGCATTCTTTGTTTTCTAATCAGCCATTTGAGATACCTTTTCTTGGAAGGGGAGAATAAGGATGAGAGAAGATGACATTAAGGTGTATAAATCCTCCCTCTCTATGATTGCAAAATAGCAATGGGACTGACAAATCAAATTTTAAATCCAAACACAAATGTCTTCCCCAGCCTGCTAAAAAATCAGAGGATAAAGAATGAAGCCAAAGTTGTATCGCTTCTGTGTCTATCGCACATTTTGTCTCCTGCATTTTAATTTTCTCTCTGGCTTCATCTGCTAAACTGACATTGAAAAATATTTGGCCTCGTGGTGATTATCTTTATACCACATCGCAGAGGAATGTCAGTCATCTCCTCTTCTTTGACCTACTAAACACTTCTTTCTAATATATTATTGACTTTTATCAGATTGAAAGAATAGAACCAACAAGCCTTTTCAATTTCCCCTGCTAAACTTCTCTGGGCTTTTGTTGTTCTTTCTCAGCATTGTATTCTGACATGCAATTCACCCTCTACTTAAGCTGTGATTGTGGGCTCTGAGTTACTCAGAGCAAGTGCAGTTTGGTTTCAGATTTACTACACGCTGCATCACACTGTACAACCCACCATGCTATAGCACTGCACCGAGATGAAAATAACCCCCCCACAAGCCATGATTCAGGTCATTATGTGCAAACCAATAATCGCACTGGTGTAATTTCTCGAGTCACAGCCTCCAATCTCTGCATCCCTTCAGCAGCACTGATATATGGGGGTTGCCCTCATTCCTGCGAGCAACCTCTCCAAAGTCTAAGGATTGCTTCTGCTTGAGCTTGATACTTCTAAAATATTTCTTATCTCGGGGGGGGAGCAGGTGGTGTGAAGTCGGTGTGGATTTAGCTCATGTCCACCAGCCTCAGTGGGAGCAGAGCTGGCAGCCACTGGGCACTTTTGGGAAGTCCTGTTAGGCACCACTCAGACAGGCTTTCACGTGTTGCGGGGTCCAGTGGTGAGAAGAAAAGTCAAACGAATGTGTGGAACCTGACCACAAAAAGCCAAGCATCAGCATACATTGCATAATATTAGAACTGCAGTAATTCATATTTACCTGCTGCGTTGCCTGTGAAAAACTGAGGAGCACCTCTGGATGGCCTGTCTTCACTGCGCTTGACCGCATTTGAATACAATGGTCAATAGCCAAAATCATTAAATAAGACAAAAAGGGGGACATGGCCTTGGCTGTTGACCAGAACAAATTAACATATCCTGTTTGGTGCTGGCCGCAGCCAGCTGCTGAGTCATGACCCGTATCACATCCTTGAATTAACTGACTAGGGCTGTGAACAGATAAGCAAGGTAAAGTGGTGCAAGGCGAGTCGTGAAAGAACCTTTACTTGGTAAAAAGCTCTGTGCCCAACTTTTCTGGTTCACATGGAGGTCTTAAAGAAAATAGGGTGTGAAACTAGTGCAAGTACCTGCGCTT
This sequence comes from Haliaeetus leucocephalus, assembly GCF_000737465.1. Classification (NCBI taxonomy): domain Eukaryota; kingdom Metazoa; phylum Chordata; class Aves; order Accipitriformes; family Accipitridae; genus Haliaeetus; species Haliaeetus leucocephalus. The sequence continues at coordinate 17,887,601 of NW_010973368.1, read as the reverse complement.
TTCCTTCTTAGAAGGTAGAGCTGGCTCTTAGGTGGTGAAGGTAAACCCTGGATTCAAGTGTCTTCATACAACAAGGGATATAAGATCTAGACCAAGATCTGAAAGCGGTGGCTGGCGTCTCCCTGCCCATGTCTGCTGCAGGAACAGCGAGTGCCCGGATCCCCTCGCCCCACCGTGGCGAGCAGCTTGGAGACCCCTGCCCTCCCCACCTCCCCCTGCAGCCACACAGCCCCTGCCAGGCATCCTCTCCCTGTCGCCGCTGCCTGTCTTCCAAACAAACGGCTATGTTGACACAACCAGCCGTCGGTGTATGGGCACAAGTGGCTCCCACGCTGATCCAGCTGAGCGCTGAGCCAAGGACTCCCGGCTGTGCCAGGAGGCAGTGCCAGGAGTGGCTGCATTAAATTGAATGTACCTTTTTTCCCCGTAGACTCTCAAGAATCTTGTTGTTCCTCAAGAAACCAACCCTACGCAGGTACCCAAAGAGGTGTAGGAAGCTGGCGGCCGCATCCTGCCCCCAATCTCTTCCCCGCAGCCCCTCTTTTTTCATACATCCTGCATCACTGGATTTCTCCCAGGAGAGGCTACAGCACCCGCACTTCTTGGAGCTGGCTTGCTTTTAGTCCCAAGGCAGAAAGCAAAGTGCACTAAATTTAGGCAGACTTTCAGCTCTGCCTCCAGCAAGGTTGGGCACAGCAGCTCTGGCAGGCAAAGGCTTTCTCGTGTTCGTGCTGAACTGGTGCCTGTCTAAAACAGTTACTGGTACGAAGAGCTAATTCCCTGCCTCCCAGCATCACGCTGGTGGTACCCACATCTGCTCCCCTGGGGGGTCCATGCTCTGCAAGGGGGCCTTAGAGGTGATGGAGAACAGAAGGGGCAGCACCGAGTGGGGGAAGAGATGGGAATATAATATGTTTTGTGAAGCAAAACAAATAAAGACAGCAGAGAAAAAAATGAAAGTAACTGGCAGAAATAAAAATCTTTCCAGCAGAGGAAAAGAAGATGCATGGGAAGACAGGAGAGAAACAGTGAACAAGGAAAGAAGTGGAGAGAAGTCAAGGAGAGGTTGGGGGAAGGCTGTGCAATCATTTGGCACCAGCTCCTTGCATTAGTTCCCTGAAAATTGTACAAAGCGGGGGCAGAAAGCTGTGGATTACTGAAGTGTAGCACCACAATATCGTGGGCTGGCCACTAAATTACCATTCAGAGAGTGTCTTGGCTTAGCCTCGCTGCTGCCATAAGAAGGAGAGGGATGTATGCTGAAAAACAGATCTATGGGGAAGAGGGTTGAGACTAGAAATTCCATTATATTCTTGGCACTTTGACATTTTTCCTCCCCTTTTGTGAAATCTCAAGGGAGCGCTGCCTACTCTCGCAATAATAATAATAATAAAAAAAAGGTAGCATATGAGTTGGCATGGTAACTTCATCTACTAAGTAACTAACACGTAGGATTTGCTTCTTGATCTAGAATAATAATGTCAACAGCCCCCAGGAAGATGCTTTCTTGTGACTGACTGCCTATTGCTGACTGGATTTCATGCTTCACTCACGCTTGGTGGCCTTGGTGAGACTCACCGTGGCACAGGGACAGACGTGCGCTCCTCTGACACTCGGGTATACATTTGCTGGCTTCCTCTGCTACACCCTTCAGGCCAGCATTACTTGATCATGTCCAGGCACTGGTTTGCATTTAATTGCCATTATTCTTTAGGTTTTCTGAAAGGTCTTTAGAACTGAGAAGGTCTGAGAACTGAGCAGACTGGTTCCAATGTGCCCATGCTGGGAGCATTGTGCTGCCGCCCAGCATGGCCAGTAGCCCCAGTAACTCCTGCTCCTGAGCCCTTCCCTGCCCACAGGCATTGTCCAGGGGGCTATGTGCTCCTGCTAAGCCTCCCTGGGCAGGACAGACCACCTCAGAGCGATGCTGGCCAAGCAATGCTCCCTTCCGTGCCTCCAAATGGGGTACGTGCACTGCTACCTTGGAGTGCCCAGGTAGGGAGAGCTCAGTGTTTAGGAAGCAGGGGCAACACAGGGGACAGAAGAAGTGGAAACTACTTCTTGTTAACCATTTTCAAAATATGGAGAAAAAAAACGCAGCCTAATACTTTATTTTGCCTGTGTTTATGGTTGAGGATTAGCTGTACAGTTGAACTCCACACATCAGTACCCCCTCTGCTCCTCCACCCAGGGCTGGTACTCCAAGAGCAACAAGTACAACACGAGCTGTGCAAACAAACAGGGCTGCCTGTAAGGAGGGGAAACGGTGGGCCCCCAGCCCAAAGAGGAATTGCTCCTTGCCTTTCTGTATTGTTATGTCCCTGCAGATGTGTCTCCTTCTGGGGGGACTGTGACCACCCTGGTCCAGGAGCTGGCGAGCTGGAGCTGCCCTCATCGGAGCCCAGGGAGGAAAGGGAAGGGCCAGGGGATCATCCAGAGAAAACTTTGCTTTCTGTGGCATGGCTGCTCCTGGGAGCTGGCTTCTCTTCTCACTTCTTGTTTTAGATTTGTGCATCCCTCAGTCCTTCCTTTACACGGGTCCCACGTAGTTTATTTTGGTCCCAATGAACAGACACTGTCATACTGGTGTGAAGACAACTTGGATCAGTGTGGCTTGTTTTAAAAGAGCACAAATCTGGCAATATCGGATCTGGCCATAGGTCCATCTAGCCCAGCATCCTGTCTCTGAAAGCCATCATAAACAGGTGCGCAGAGAAGAGTAAGAAAACAGATACATCAGATAGATACTCCTCCAGCCTCCAACCATTTTCAGCTCAGGGGCTTCCTAGGCTAAACGTGGTTTGCAATGTGCATGTAGAAACACTCTGCAGGTTCTTCTTCCAGGAACTTCTCCAGCTTTCTGTTGAATGCATGCAAACTTTTAGCATCCAAAACATCATGCAGCAAGGAGTCCCCCATGGCCACCCACTCTCTGAAGAACCACTTTCTTTTGCTTGTTTTGAAGCTGGGCTTCACTTTGAAGCAGGCTTCACTTTCTGCCCCTAATTCCTGTACTGGAAGAGACAGAGAATGTTTCCTTCAATGTACAGGAGTAAACTATTTCAAAAGACACCTTTTAACTACTGCGTGGCCTGAGAAGTGAGTTATAGTGCTTTAGCGACACTGATTTTAATTCACTGCAGCTAAGCAGTACCGAACAGATCGCATACCAGCCCTTTGTGGTCTCCACAGCCTCTGCAGGCTCCATTCTTGTTCGATAAATTAACACAACTGCAAAAAAGACAAGTCGTAGGGTATGCAAACCCTCTCTGGGCCAGCGTTTGTCCAGTTCTTCTGGCATACAGCTGCTATAATAGAAGATCTATCTTCCTGCACTCCTTACCTCTCTTGCAGCCTTAGACTGCCACTACCTTAGCACAACTGCATCTTGCTAACGGTGTGCTGGCTTTGCAATCCCGCAGAGAGCACGGTGAAGGCAGAGATACCTGAGTGAGTTTTAAATGAGTGAACTCTGTTCCTGTTAGTAGTGGCCAGCAGCTAATCCCAGCTGGCTCCAGTAGCCGTAAGCCACCGCATTCCTGCCTGCCCCAGAATCCAGTGGACCCAGGGTGGGGAGGTGCTGTCCTCAGCCTGCCCTGGGGGATCCCACCGATGCCCGGGCTGTGCTCTGCCTTTTCGGGGCTGGACCAGCTCCAGTGGGTCCTGGTCTACATGCCAGCACTGGGGGTCTGCTGGGGGGCAATTCAGCCTCCTGGTGGGGAGAGGGCTTCATCTGTTAGGGCATGTGGTGTATTTCCAAATGTGGGCCCTCGCCCTGCCTCAGGCATCTTTTAAATGCGAGGGGTGTCTGCTATTAAGGATTTTTGTATAACACAAACCTATTTAAAACGGCTGAGTGATAACCTCCTCAAAGGAAGATTTATAAATATTTGCATCCAGTTCCCAGTGGCACAATAAAAACATATTGTACTTTAGGTAACTGCTTTACCTAGGGGAGTCCCAGTAAAATCAATGATCCATTCTTTTTTATTTAAGTAAGCAAGAAGATCTAAGGCCCTTTATTTCCTTCACTGATCAGTGACTCGGAAATATTCTTCAGTGCAAATCTCTTCCCTATAGAGTTCCCTTTATCTTTTCTGTCTGTGCTGGAGAAACAGGCTATCAAAAGGCAAAAGCAGCTACTGCACAAACTTTTTTCTTGCTTTATCTAGTCTCTAAAGGAAGTCTGAGGCAAGCAGCGTTTTCTGAGAGTTACTTCAGGGTTACCAGACTTTCCAGCTTTGTAAATGCAGGGTGATCAGGCTCCATTTGCAGCCTTGCATGGGTTTCAAACCCTCCAGCACTTGACTCCTCACCAGAGGTGTCTGTGAGGTGCTCCTGTCGCGTGGTCCCCCGCCATCGCCCCGCCGAGGAGCGGTCGCACACACAGAGCAGTCGCAAGGGTCCGGCAGCATCAGTGTGGGGAGTGGCGAGCAGAAGTGGGGGGCAGCCTTGGGGTCCTGCCTTCAGCCCAGGTTTCGTCTCCTTGAGAAAAACGTGGGCTTGAAACAGAGCGATGGAGAGCGTGCTTTATGTTTCTTTTGTGAGGATCACATAGTAATGCAAGGGAAAAAAATCATGACTCATGTACGTCATGGTGCCTCTTCCCGCCACTCGTGAGCACTCCTCGGTGCTCCAGCTTCGGTGCCGGGGCTCGGTGTGTCACCGCAGCGCTCGGAGGCACCACGCACCCTCCGCGTGGTGACTCAAAGTGATGATGGGGGAGGCAAACAAAAGGAAGCTCGACTCTCTGTTTCAGTGATTTTTTTTTCCCTCGCACAGGGCAAGGAAGAGGCCACAGGCATCCCAGCTGTGCCCAAAGTCCTGCTGCTGACGAGGGAGGGGGTGAGGGACGTGTCACACCTTGAGGATGGAGATCGGCTGCTGATGTGACGCGCTGACAGGGAGTTATGCTGCGCAGGTAACCCGTGAAACAGCCCTGCTGAGGGACTTGGCACCTCATTTCATCCCAGCAAGAAATCATTCTTCTCTTTGCACGGGGCAACTGTAAAACACTGCAGTGTAACCAACAGCTGGCAGCAAAGGGCCTCACTGAAGAGGAGTCATTAATCCACATTATTTTTTGAAGTGAGAGGTGATACAGAGCAGGTGAAATCCTTTCACAACTTTCTTTTGTGTCACTCAGAGCTCCTTAGGGTTATTTTTTCATTGATGTTAATGATAAGTAAATATTGCTGATCAGCTGATGGTTTCCAGCTGAAGCATGTGAGCTAACAAAATTCCTTAACTACAGTCAATGCTGGCACTGCTGTTTTCTCCACAGCTCTATGCAGTATTGCTAAAGCAAACCAACCAAGAGGCATCTCAGAGGCCTTGAATTTGTGCTTTGGGATAGTGTTAGGGTGAGGTGAGCTGTGATGCTGCCTGTTCCCTGGTGGGTGATGCTCCTCTGACCCTCCAGAGGGGCAGGGGAAGCTGGAGGGAAGAAGAACCGAAGCTGAGTGTGATGGTGTGTGAGTGCACAAAGCTGCTAAAATCTCCTGTGTGAGAGGGCAGCCAGAGCAGAAGGCCTTGGTGTGAGAAAATAACTCTAGCCTGGGCTGGTATTGGGTCTGCACGTTGTTGTGCTGGTGCAGTGCTCCAGCAGGACCCTCTCTGGCATGGGAAACATATTCCCTGTGGTAACCTGAAGTTGTTAGGCAAGACCCCTGGAAGCCTGCTTTTATTGTTCAATCTGCTGATTTTTCTGAGAAGTTATGGTGTTTGCACCCCTTGGGGTTGGCACTACTGGAACTGGAGCTGGCGAGGCCTGAGCTGCATTCCCTAATTGGCAGGTTGCTGTAGATGCCCTTGTGTGGTGAGATGGCTGCTGTGAAGAGTGCCTTTGCTGCTCCTCTTGTGGGTCTGCTGGGTCCTTCATGTCAGACCGTGCGAGGAGGCCCCAAGCTTCCAAAATCCAAAACTGGGCTTTGAGGTCTGCCTTCAAGCAGCTTTTGCTCTAGAGTCTCAGGCAATTATTTCCCTCTCTACCAAGTACCTGTAAAAGTGACAGCAGAGATGTGACCACAGTAGGTTTCTGACTCTGCACTGCTACTAGGAAGAAGCTCCACATCAAGTCCTCTACGTGCTTATTTTAAAGGAAGGTCTTATCCCTCAGGGAAAAAAACAAAACAACAACACAACAACCTATTTTTTGTGCTGGAGCCACTTTGATTTATGTGCTGTTCAGGCCACTGCAGCGGACCAGTGGCACTGACTGCTCCTCGATCAGCTCTGGGACCATTTGCAGAGAAATGAGACTTTCTGTTTTGCTTTGTGTCAGGGGCACAAGGATGCTGAGATGTCTTCTTGTGGATATTTTGGTGCCTGTGCATCCCCATGAAAATGAAATTACCCTGGAATTTTGCTTACTGCTGTCTCTACACTTACTTTTGAGTTTATTTCAGAGTAACTTCTTCTCTTGCTCAAGCCAATGTTTTGCCAGAGATGCTCAAAATGTTCTGTGAATGAGCCCAAGGAACAGATTTCCTGGCTGATGGAAACTGGCAAGGCTCCTCCAAAGTCAGGCGATATTAGGAGACAATTATTTTGGATTGCTATTAAAAAGCTTACAAGTCTGTAAACTATTACATGAAGTTGTCTAGCAATGTTATCTTGTGAAGTTATATAAGCCTGCAATAGAAAATGTTTTGAAACTTGGCTCCCTTTGCTTTCCTAAGGGTAATGCTATACCATGAGACACAAGTCAAAGTAACATCAACGTACCAATTCAAGGGCGAAAAGGTGGCTTTTTAAGATTACATTTAATGCATTTTTTAAAATAAAATTAGGCCTTTTGGTCAGCTGCATGAACAACTGAGACCCTTTTTATTACAGTATCATTAATGCTGAGTGTCATGAGATAGGACACAGGCCTGGGGCATCTCAAAGGCTAAAAGCTGTAATGAGGAGGTTATAGCAAGCCAGAAAGATCAAGCAGTGTGTAAGGGCCTTGCTCATACTGCAGGGATCATAATACTTGAGATCAGTTTGGTTCTGATGCTCCTGGTAAGCTCCGCTCCAACCTCTGGTCGTCGTGATGCACATGTCACCTGCCAGGTGCAGGAGGCAGAGCTTGTCCCTGCCAGACAGCCCCGTAATGGACAAATGCCTCAATTTTCTCAAACTGTTCCCTTATAAAATCACTGCTGTAGTTGTTTTTATATTGCAGGGATCACACTAGGCTGGTTTTCATTTGGGGTTTGCCTGTAATAGAGTTTGTTTAGAGACCCTGTTGCCCAGCTTTTGTAGGACATACCTAAGACAATTCTTCTCTCCTGTGCTGTTTGTACAGCTGTGGGTGAACTTTTGCACTATCGGATCTCAGCAGTTTTCATTATGTCTGGCCATTTTATTCTGAACATCTGCTGCAGGCATTCACGATAAAAGCTATTTAACTGCTGTTGGCTGGACTTCCCTCTCTTCTAAGACTCTGACCTATGCTTAGTGCACTATTGTTAAAGAGCTGTAGCTTCGTGCTGAGGGTGCTGGAATTCCACTGCTAATCCTGCAAAAAGAAGTCCTATCCACTGTGGATGAAGCCACCAGATTTAGGAAAACTGCTGCCTAGGTAAGTAAATGCATCAGAAATTCCCAAAGATCCTGTTTCTAGGAGATGGTATGAGGACATGTTGACTTTTTTCCCCTCTGATTTTAAGATTCGTTTTCTGCTAGCTGGTTCAAACTGGCCTGTCTGTATGGTGTTGCATCCTGTTTATCACTCAGGAGACAAATGTTGTTAAATAAGCCCAGATCGCCAACCATGCTGTCCAAACCTGGAACTGTAGTTGCCGTGAAAAAGGCCAGTGTCTTCAGAGAACTGAGTATTTGTTCCAGCTCAGGGAAGGAGAAATACTTGATTTTGTTACTTAGTGGTATCACTGAGCATTTCTTAACTCATGAATGGAGATCATGTTTGGTCTCTGGGGGATTCCTCTAGCTTTAGGTAACTAAAGATTTCTAGCAGACTGCAAATCTTCAGCCTGAAAGAGAGAAATGAGGGGAGTGTAAGAGATGTCTATGAAATCATAAGAGGCAATGGAAGAGTTGAATGTGGGATGATCATACCCTGTTTCTGTCAGTACAAGAACTGAAGATCATCAAGTGTAATTAGCAGGAGGTTGGCTCAAAATGTAAAAGAGGTTAATTTTTTCCACACCACACAGTTCAGCTGTGAATTGCATTGCCAGGGGATGTTGAAGATGACAGAATTTTACGAGGATTCACAAAGTGAGTAGGCAGGCAAGGAAAATGAAAATCCACCGAAAGGCAATTAAATACAATGATGGTCTCCTGGCTCAGTAAGACCTTAAGTCACAGATGTTTAGGGTGGGGAATGAGGGAAGTACACCTAAGGGGAAAAAAGAAAAATCACTGTATGCATGCTCCATACCTGTGTTCTTTTCCTAAACATCTCTTGTTGGCTGCTGTTGGAGCCAGCATGTAGGGCTAGATGGACCTTCAGTGTGACCAGGTGTGACTGTTCTGGTATTGGAGAATATCTGCCATGGAAAGTCTCTGCCTGCCCTGTCAAAGACTTTCTGAAAGCCAGTATAATATGGACACATGATAGCTGCTTTTCTTTTTTTTATATGCATTTGTTTAAATGATGTGGAAAATATGGTCAATGCAAGAATAGGACAAAACTGAAGTTGCATTGGAAGCCTGTTCTTGACAGTGTTGTGGGCTCTGCTTAGTGCTGTTATGCAAAAAGAATTGCCTTGGAACAGGCAACAGCATGTTTCCATCCTGATTGTTACAGTAGTTTAAATCTGCTGAGGAAATTTTGAACATCTTTTTTTCCCATCCTTAGGGGTAGATTCCTTTCCCAGGCTCAGCTGAGGAGATGTAGCTTTGTTTCAAAGCTTTCTTTACAGAGCTGCTGGAAGAAAATGGCAGGAATTTTATCCTGGTGTGTTGCTCTGTGAGTCTTTACTTTGTTGGCAATCACTCTGAAATCCTCTAAGGTGATATTTGCTTGTGATTAATATAGAATTCTACCTTCATGCCTATAAAGGTGAGTTTCATTTCAAGTAATATTTATTCACCATCATGAATAAAAAGGTCTACTTAAAGTTTTCTTCATCCTTCATAGCTAGAGAGAGTATTTCCATGTCAGTTTTGACTGAGTCACTCTAGTTGCAACTGGTTCACTTGTAGGTCTCTAAGGTTTGGAAGGGATCTCACATACCCTTTTGTGCTTGCCACCCCATGCTCGTGGGCAAACTTGTCAATGTTTAGCTCTTTTCTGTAGCTGATCTTTTGCAGGATCAATCTGGAACATATTTTTCATCAGTCTTTTTCTCCTGTCTATTAATAGTGAGGACATTCAGAGCAGCCTGTTTATTTTCATGAGGACTTCTCCTATGGTATTTTGACATAATTTTTACCTTTTACCCCCTATCCTCAGGAAATCACAAACTTGCAATATTTACATGCATGTGCCTGGCATACAGTATTGAGAACTGGATCCCATGTGGGTAAGTTCTTTGAAGGCTGAAACTCAAGTTCTCTTGTATGTCTTAGAAGTTTTATTTGTTTGCTTTTTATAAAATTACTTTGGGGGGGGGGGGGGAGGAGAAGCATTTGAGTTCCTGTCAATATTGTCCAGAGCTGCCTTGTATGCTCACACGAGCTCTTTATAATCACGAGAAAATGTACGTGGTAATACATGTTTCACTTTTCATATTTCTTGGGGAGAAAAGTCAGGAGTTGCCAGTGAGTTGTTGGCAAAGTTCCTGTCTTTATTTCCAATGTATGAAACAGTTCCCTGTGGCACATTGATTTAACTTATTTCATCCTTATCTATCCTTACTTGCAGAGTCACCTTGTCTGTGAAAGGTTTGGTATTATAACCTTGCTGTAACAAAGTCTTTGATGACATGATAGCACTTGTCTCCATCTTCTTCACTGCACCCTTCCTATTTAGGGGTAGTGCTGGATGATTTTCAACAGCATAATCCATGTCAAGAGTCTTTCACCTATTGCTGGTCTTTATTTGCACAGTGTCACTCAAAGGCAGGGCAGTGTCCCCTCTTCCTCCAGCTGGGGTGCCTCAGAGATTCATCACTCCTTTGTTCTTCAGTTTGATGCAACCTGCTCCTGGCTATCTACACTCTACTGTAATAAGTCTATTGCTCCAGGCTTGCTCTTTGAGGTGCTGACTTCTGGACAAGACAGTTTGGTTAGGACCAGTCAGTGGACGACCACTGGTCCAAGGCTCATAAATAGCCATCTTCATTCTCTTTCCTCCACCTGAGAAATATTTGCTGACAGCCTAAGTTGTCAGCCTTGTCCTCCATCTAGAGGCTCCAATCCCCATCTCCATTGGTAGATCTGAGAAACCAGTTTTGCCTGGCCTGCATGCTTGTATCTCCTAGACCCCTGCCACTGTCAAGGTCAGAAATCCCCTGGGTCCTGTGCACTGGGAGTACGAGGAAGTTGAGGCAACATGAAGTAAAGTGTAACTAACTCCCGTGTGCTCCTTTCTCTTACGCTTATGGTAAGAGGAAGAAGTAGCAAAGAATGTGCAAAGCTAAGGAGAAATGGGCACTCAGTCAACTTCTTTGTTGTGTGAGGATGGTAAAAAAATTGTTTTGTTTCTTGTTTTTACATTAGCAATTCAGGTCTTGTCTACCCTGTTTGTTTTTTCTTCACTAGAGAACTAATAGTATTATGACAGTGCAAGTAAAAACTGACGAATTTCGAGTAGAATTGCTTTTCCTATGAAATGTTTTAAGCAGTCTGTATTTAGCTAACATTTATCTAACTCCACTCCTAACCAACAGTTGGAAGAGAAAATCTTTGCAGTTCAACACCTCCTCCTCTCCCCCTTTCACTAGAAGCTGCAAAACCTCCCACTCCAATTCTTTAGACCTTCTAAGGGGACCTCTGCCAAAACACAACTTGATGTTTGATATTTTTTTTTAAGTAAGAAAAAGCAGAAAACAAAACACTTAGAGCCTCTTATACACAAAGAATCAGAACAGGGCACGAGTCCAATTTGTTTCCCTTCCCATCATGTACTCTTGCAGAAGCAACCAAGGCACTCTGCTACATGCTCTACCCACCAGCCTTGCTACGGCTCTCTGGCAGGAGCAGTATCAAGACTATCTCCAATGTGACCCTGTTCTTCAGGGGGGGCACCAAAGCAGGGACTTTCCCAGGCTCCTGAGTGTTTGGCAGCAAACAAGATCCTGTCTTTGTCAGCTCAGGACGAGCTCTTCAGCAAAGCCACACTGAAGACTCTGGGTCTCCCTTGTAGTCATCATTTCTGTAGCCATGAACCATTTCTTGTGCAATTTGTGGGTGTGGAGGCTTTTTTTCCAAAGCAGAGCACGGCCAGGCTTCCCAAGGGCTTGCCCAGGAGGTGGCAGGCAGAGAGCATCTGCCCCACAGTCATCTGCCAGCATTGGGGAGAGGCTGTACCGGGGTGAAATGAGCTGTGCCCAGACCTTGGGAACTGGCCTCCTCATTCCACCGTGGGCAAAGTCCGCATGAAGGAAACGGAAGAGACTCCCGGCCAGCCGATGGGCGAAGTCTCAGTTGGGACAATTGAACGAGCCCTGTGCAATTAGGTCCTGGCTGGTGTGGGGCGATGCCCATGCCAGGACCACCAAGCAGTCTGCAAGGCAGCAGCCTGCACGTGACAGGCCAGAGCTGGTGGCAGGAAACTGGAATACTACTTTTTTTTAAGAGCCTATTTTTCTTCTCTTTCCTGTCTAGAAACTCTTTTCCTTAAAACCTGCTGATCAGTTGGGAAATGTCACTGCAGGCTCCTAACCACTCACAGCAGCCAGGCTTGCTTTCTTCCTATTATGCATGAGAAGTTAAATCCTGTTCCCATTGATATGTAGGTAATCAGTTCCAAAATGGCAGCAAAGACCTCCAAAAGCTCTTTTTTCCACAAGTTTCTTTACCTACAACCCCGTAGCTTCCAGGAAGGCTGTTACCTCTTTCCAACCTTTACCAGCCACAAGTGAGCAGCAGCTCTGACATCTCACTTGCGCTGCACATCTGATCCCTGCTCAGCTGATGCTGCAGGGACAGTCTTAGACAACTCAAAGCTGATTTGCTTGGGAGGTGGGCTCACCTCTTCCTTGTTTTCAGTCTCTAGACATCCTGAAGGATGTCATAGGAGGCTTTCTTGCATGAGAAATCCCTGATACACACCTGTGGATTGGCTTTCCAATCTTCTTGTCTTGCTACTGTTCCCTCACAGGGCCACTGCAACCATAGTTTGACTGATGGTCAAGAAATACTAATGCTTCCAGCTAACTCTTAAGAAAGTGACGTAAATCCATCAGGCTCCCATGAGAGACCCTTATCTGGTGCTGCAAAGTAAAATGAAAGCTTCAGCATGTGGTAAGCAAGGGAATGCAGAGTCCTGGTGCATCTCTGAATTGAGCAGGTGTCCAATTGACAGTGCTTCTACTGCTAGAAAACAAAATGTCAGCATCTCCTGCTCTTCCCCTTTCTCTTCAAGTACGCCTTGGAACCCCATGGTCCCACTATGTGAAACCTGCTTCAAGCCTCACTTTTTCTGCAATCTTTCCACGAGCAATAGTCCAACCTGCCAAACATCCCACATCTGCCAGACCTGTCCCAGGCCAACTCAGATGCCACTCTAGGGCTTGCAGGCTAATCACACAAATCCTGACAGAAATTTCCTTACTTTAGGAAGCACAGGCAAAACCCCTTCAGTCACTGACAGCTTACAGCAGTGGTAGGACTCTTCTTCCCCATTACAAAGGCTGTCCAAAAAGCCCCTTTCCAGAAATGCTTTCTTTGAAGCTCCAGTTTGCAGGTTGGAGGTAGCAGCTGCTCCCTTCCTGAGCCAACTATTCTCTGGAAATCATGCCGGTAACTACATTAGGAGGACAGTCCTGGAGCTTTGCCCTGTCCTATTTAACTTTCGGAGTAGCGTGCAAAGAAAACCTTGGCAGCTTGCAGGTGTAGACGCCAGGAGAGTGGTAGCTCATGAAGAGGACCTTGATGCTAAGTGGACCCTCTTGGTAAATTAGGTTAAAGAAAGTAGTTTTTTTATGTCAACATGGCCAAATACGGGGACCTGCATCCAGAAGTAAAGAGTTGGGGCCAGGCTTACTGTGGGGGAGGGGGTTTCAGGGAGGCCAGTGCTTCTGAAAGCTGCTGGAGATGCAGAGGGGAAGGGCATGGTGGACAATAAGAAGAGGGGGTGCAGTTGTGTGCTGTGCTGATGACTGAGAGCTAACGCAATTCTCTGGTGCATAAAGCGGACAGCGAGTGGGAGTGGTGAGATTGTGCTTCCTCTGTGTTCGGTGCTGGCACAGATGCAGTTTGGATGCTGCATCCAGCCCTTGTGTGCCTGGGTTTCCTGATCTATCCTACCTGCTAGGGGAGGGCAGAGCGGAGAACAGGGGTAAGACAGGAGGCTGAGCCTCGTGTATGGCCTGGCATCATCCCACCTAACATTAGGCACCAAACTATGATCTCCAAGGTAGGAGCAGGGTTGCCTTGTATAGTTGGTTAAGAGAGGGAGGGTCGCCCCCTCCTCAGCCCTGAGGGGGTGCCAGTCAGGCATAGCTCTGGCTGGAGCACCTTGCTCAGTGGCTAAACCAAAGCACTCAAAGTGACACCATCACTCTGCACGTACACCTTCACCGGGAGCGAGCTGCTTGGTGGAGGAGGTGACAGATGTGTCTGTGGCTACATTCATCCACTCACCATTGCGCTGCCCATAGTGCACTGTGAATTGAATTGCCATTAACCTCTGCACTGTTAACTGCTGCTCATCTATCTTAATTACAAGTGGAAGAGATGATGGTGACTTACAGAGGGAGAGGTGATGCACGTAGCTGTTATGGAGCACGGAGATGACATGTATTGGATCTAGCCTGAAACCAGAATGAAAACATGATTCCCTTCTGAAATAAAATCAAGCCCTTTAAAGACAGAGGGGACTGGAAAGCTCTGAGAGGAGCCAGCTCAGGGAAGGGAATACCCTGGTTTCAGTGGGGATTTTCCATGTGCACGGGGGAACAGGGGCTTGAATGCGGGTTTGTCACAGAGCTGCCTGACTTTGGGAGATTCTGTCCTGGGCTGAAGGAGAAACTTCATCAAGAACTTTAATAGCCACAACCGGCAGTGGACCACTTGCCGGGAAGATGGTGTTTCATAAGCACAGGAAGTGCCTTGTCATTTTTTGAAATTTTTGGTTATTTTTTTTAAATGGGTAACTAGGATTCTCCCCTCTCCCTCCTGTAGGGCAATGTACTGCAAAGACTGCGTGATATGGAGCAGATGGGGGGAGAAAAACTTCTGTCTGACCATGTGGTACTTTACTTGTTGACTTTCTCTTTTCAAGAAAAAAAAAGTTAGTTTCAAACTAAAAATGCCATTTAGATGCTTTTTGTCAAAAATGCTGATATAAAGCTTTGTTATCTTTTTTTAAAAGTACTTTTTTTCAGCGAGAACTGTCGACTTGAACTCAGCATGTTTTCCTTTGGAGCAGCACAATATGTCAAACTTACAATTCACTGAATAATGTTTTTCTGACCTGCTCTGACTAAAAAGCCTCTGTCCCAGAGGTTAATGAGGCAGGCGAGCAGTCCTGCCCTGGGATGGCCAGGATGAGAGCATGGCAAGGCACGGCACACTGCCAGGACAAGCGGCTGGTGCTCGGGGTGATGGGGGGGTGAGAGCGGGTGTTGCACAAGCTCATGTTCATCAGCTTCATGAGTGACCTCCAAGGGAGGGTGAAGATGGAGCTGGCAAAGCTCCACGCCTACGTTAGCAAGGGACCGAATAAGACTCAGATGAAATTCAGCGTTGACAGAGGCTAACTAATGGCTCTTCAGAAGATTAATTTGAAGTGCTTAAACTTTATTGGGTTTCCCAATTAACTGTGACAGCCCAAGGAGAAAACAAACCAGTGTGTTGCTGCGGATAGCCAGCTCTGGCTCCCTGAGCAGCGAGCAGGGTGTTAGGCTGCGGAGGAGGTGTGGAAAATGAGGCTGAAAAAATACCGTATGGCAGGACCTTTAATGGCTGCGATCAAGCGGGTCTTTGATCTTTATCCACAGGCTGGTAGGGATGACAGGTATGCTGAGCACCTCTTTTCCCCCTGAGAGCCTGGCATGGCCAAGGCACTGTCACTTGATGGCCAACATGGCCAGCAAGCATGGCCTTGCAAGTCAAGCCCAGGCCAGTGGGAGCCTCGTCCAGGGGACCAGTGAGTGGCAGGGCTTTTCTTTGGGATTGTAATCACAAGGTTGGACGGATTAATTAGTCATAGCCTCATGTGGTTAAGAAAGAAACCAGAAGAAATACTTCTGCTGTCCATCAAGGATAGAGCTCATTGGAAACCCAGACCTGCTAAAGGAATGCAGCTTTGGACAACCGAAGCTGATACTCCTATCGTCCTGGCATCCATCCTGCAATCCTTTCCACCTCCTTCACGAACCCCTTGGCAGTCTGATCAGATCCTACATATCCTAGACAAGGGGGGCAGCCCCACATAGCCAGGGACCAAGGATGGGGGGAGGCGGAGTGGCAGCAGCCTCCATTTAGGTAGCTATAAGCTGCCATGGAAAATGACATCTTTGGCAAATGTGAGCAAGAAAACTGCTCTTATGGTTGTTGTTGTTATTGACTTTTTTTTGTTCTTCCACACTTGACAAAACAAGGCTTTGTACTCAGTTGCTGTAAATAAACAGAACTGTACCTGGGACACATCTTAATTGGATTCTCAATTTTTCCAGTGGAGAAACAGCCCTATGAAGTCCTGACTATTAGCTAATAGTTCACTCCAAGTGAGTAAGACTATAATAATGCTATTAAATAACTTGCTTTCAGCGTTTACCTACCACTGGGCGTGCAGCTCCGTGACCGCGCTTCCTGCAGGAGCACCTCAACCAGGCTCCTGGAGGTAAACAGCCTGGTCCCAGGCTTTGCTTCAGGCCACGTTTCCCTCCAGGTTTGGGCACCTGTGAGCATGAGTGGAGCCAGATCATGTGTCCAGAGGTGATGAAGGTCTATGCTGGGAGACTACCCTGTGTCCCTATCTCAGAAGGCAAGTGTGAAAAGGAGTCAGGACTGCAAAGCATCAGGGCAGGCAATAGGCGCATAATGCCAACCTGTACGGAGGAAGCAAGTCAGAAATAATTAACCTTATGTAATAAGGCTGAAAGGCAATACACATAAAGCTGCTGAAGGGAAACAATCTTTCCCTGATACGTTGGCTGTAGAAGTCATTAGCTCGGTGCTGTGGCAGCAAGTCTGAGAGGAAAGCAGAGCAGGTAGGTGCTGCCCCTCATCCCTACTGCAGGGGTCAGGTTCAGGCTAGATGTTGTTAGAATGCATTTGAAAGCATTGCTGTATTTTTTCTATATCCTGGAGAATGATACATAACCAATATTGAATGCTAAAGGTTTCCATACAAGTCGCTCTCACTGATGCATGACTTTTGAGACTCAATTGCAGTTGTAGGAAGGCGGTTTCTTCGGATTTGCTGGTAAGGTTAGTAGTCAGTAGGGATGTTTGAATAGTAGACCTAAGAAGTGGTGATGCGTGGCTGATCTAGGACAGGCTGGATAACCTCACCACCTGGCATATTGTCACACCACCGGGTGCTCAGCTCTGTCCCTGTGGTGGTGAGCTGCTGGCCTGGAGGGCTTTCAGGGTGATGCTCACTTCCATGCTGACATTTCAGCTGGGTGCAAATGACATGAAGTTATCCTCTGTTTAATGGGGAAGGTCATGTCTGGGCAGCGTTTCAGGCCCTCTGCAGCTCCCAATTGCTTTAGCAAATGTAACAGCTAGGGGATGATGTTTTCTTTGCTGCTCAGGCTGCTAAAATAGCTGTCTCCTGGTGCCCAGTGGAGGCAGGACAGCTGGTTGGGGATTAATCCATAGTGTTTGAGGGGTTTGTATCTTATTTAATGTTTTATTTTAGATTTTATTTTAGATTTTTTTTCCTGCCGTCTCCTGACGTTGCGCACCTGCTTTTAGAGGAATGTGACAGGGCTTTTAAAATACGCGTGGCAGACATGGAATGGAGCTGTATGACTGGGTATGGCTTGTGCGCAGGCAAAGCCGGTTCAAAAAACTCCGGAGGTAAATCAAGCATGCGAAATTCGAGATTTCGTAAAAAATTTGGCTGAGTTTGCAAACAGTATAGCTAGCTTTAAAAAGACTTGAGGGGTTTTTGGTCTTCAAAATAGCACAACCAGATGGCAATAGGCTATTTTTGAACCTCAGTTACATAATTTTGCTAAATATTTTTCTTCCCTCTGCAATTTGAAATTATCTGTAATTCAGACTGTGCTGGTGCTGTGTATGGTAGTCTCCTGATATAAAGGCATTCATAATGTGCTGCCTGTGTCAGGGAGCACTCAGAGCCAGGCTGCCTGTGAGGGGAGTGGAGCTGGGAGCCGAGATGGCCCCAGGTGGGATTTGTGCTCCCCGACACCACACTCCCCCCTGGGGACCAAAGGCACAGGCAGAGCAGGGCTTGTCGTGGGGTCCATCGACAGTCCCAAACACAGCAAGCGATGAGCTAGGTCTGGGCAGAGTGTGGGTCCCAGGTGAGGCAAGTTGCGGCCAGGAAGGAGTTTTGGAGCCTCCAGAGAAGATGCACGGACTGTTCAAGCTGTCCGAGGGGAACAGCAATGCCTTGGAGAAGAAGTGGTGATGGATGTGCAATTAAAAAGGCCCCCAAGGGGTCCATAAATGGGATCAATGCAAAAGGACCATAAATGCTGCTTTAGGGGAAGGCATGAAGCTGTTTCTGCTCCCCACACCATTCTCCCGCACCAGAATATGATGGGTTTCGGAAGAAAAACCATTTTGTTCCCCTAGTCTTAAGCATCCATTGCCATTACTTGATGGGTGAGAAGGGAAGAAACTGTCCCTTTTCAACTCTTAAGTGACAGGGCTGCAAAGCTCCAAACTGAAGCAAGCCTTGCCTGAGACCATAAGGACCTGCTGACAATGTAGAAATCACACTTCTCTGAAAACAATGTAAATAGCTTTTATAAAGCTTTTTTCCTCTTTGAGAGACCTCAAAGACCTTTATGAAAGAGGTCAAGGTTTCTTTTTCTTGTTTCAGCCTTCAACATGATTAGAACTGAACAGTCCTTTCAGATAAGGAAGGTTTCCTATTTTTCAGTCTGTTTTTTTACACGTAGCTGCAGTGGGTGCAGTTTGCTTTACTGCTTCCTTGGTGCAGCTTGGTCACCTGCTTCGTTTCTCCCATGCTGAAGATACTTGCAGACCTTCAGAGGAAGTGAAAACTCAGTTATGTTTTAAAGGAGAAGCTTAAAACAAATTTTAGTAAATGCCAGTTAAAGGGTGCTGCTTTCTGAAAGACTGAATTTTAACATAATAACATAAAAAAAAAAAATCAGGCTGCCAGCATCCTATTACTCCATAAAAATAATCACAACTCACGATGATACAAGTAAAATTTTTACCTGGTTTTCCCTCTTCCTAATATTTTCCTTTTGACTAGATCATATGCATGCATTTGTTACAGGTTCCCAGTTGTGCTGTACATTCATCATACAGAACAGCAAACAGCTCCTCGCACTGGGCTATGCTGAAGAAGTAACAACATGATTTTCCACCAGGAAAATGAATTTTTTTGCAGGAATACTTTTTTTTAATGACAGTATTTTGATGATCTAACTGATATTACTGGAATGGAATTGCTGAGGATGGAGCATGGTTCGGAAAAGCTTTGTTCTCAAATTTGGTTTTTATATCAAAATTAACACCCTAAAATTCTTTCTTAAATATTTGGCTCAAATTTTTGATTGAAATCACGTCTATTAATGAGATTTTTAAATAGGCCATTTGCTACAAAGCAGAATTTTCATTTCCTGTTCAGTACTGACAAGCTCTCTTCTTCAGGTAGCCCGATTTTGACCTCTTCACACCAATACTCCTATATAATCACGCTGCAATGACTCCTGGGTCAAGTCAGTACAAACCCCATCAGTCTCAGTCTTGGTTTCTCCATTTCTCTGGACTCCCTACAAGGTTACCATTACCTCCTACATGCTTGTGAGTGTAGCCCTGGCTTTAGCATTCCTGACCCTGATCTGCATGGTGGTAAAATCTTGATATGGCTAAGAATCCCAAGACACCAGCCACTTGACATGAAATGCCCAGGGAAGGAAGGCTCCTGCAGTTATTTGCAGCAGTGGGGAAGACAGCCCTCTTCTTTTTTTTCTTTTTTTTCTTTTTCTTCAGGTGTCCCAAAATAAATGCATCCATACACAAATATTTCTGCAGTATCACTGGAGAGAAGGAGAGGGATGGGTGGCTCAAACCAGTCTACTTAGCCCAAAAGAATAACAATTTTTTTTTTCAGGTTGCTCAGATTTCTTAAAATATTTTGATTTGGGATTAAAGCCAAAAAACCTCAGCTATTTGCACAGTCCTAATCTGAGCTCTCTGGAGTGGGGTGTTGCCTCTGTCTACTGGAAAGAGAGACAATTCATCAAGCCACAGAAGTCTCATTGCTTAAATCTCCCCATAACACATCTTTGCTGTCACCCACAGCATAACATTACCCCACACCACACACTGTATGTGGATCTGCCAGGTCTGTCAAAGTCTTCTGCCTTCTCCGTGTTTGTGAGACTACTGACTCTGTACAGGTTGGGCTGTGTTTATGTTTGCTTCTTGAGCACCTCATGAGACCTGAGGGCATAGTGAAGTGACTGTGCAGCTGTGAAAATCTTGTCCGAATTTCTAGGTCTGTCCTCTCTCCTCATCTCTTCCCATCTTCTGTCGTTTCATGGCCCAGCTCGGACCGCACTGCCGGTGGCTGTGCAAACTGCTGGCACTTCTTTCCTAGGAGCAAAAATATGGACCCTCTGGAGCTGACTTGGCTCAGAAAGGGTCACCCAGAAACAGTGGCAGCCACATGTGCAGGTGGTTCTCCCTAAGAAAGGAGAAGGTTACTCCTTGGTCCCACTGCTGGCATACCACTGTTACAGGACCAGCTGAAGCAGTGTACTTTGCTGCTTTTCCAGCTCTCCTTGCTCATTTGAATCAGCTGGATGGTGGTAGGCAAGCATGCTCATGTCTCCTCGTTGCAGTTACTAGTAGCTCTTTGCCCCTACATCACACTCAGGCTGGACCTTCCTCCTGCTTCCTTTTATACAGCAAGTAGCCACAGCCACAAACCAAATAACAGGGCCTGTGATTGCACCAGAAAATTTAGAAGAAAAAAAAAGAGTTTGTAATGCTGGGTGAGAAAGCGGTGACAAGGACACAGGGATCTGCAACACCGTGGGAGGACCACAGCATCACACGCAGGCCACTGGGTTTCATGAGCCTGGGATTGCTGAGGTGAACAAACTTGCAGCCAAAGCAGTGGGGATTTGCGCTGGAGAAAGGAGAGCCTGGCTCACTGCCTTGGGGTGTGGGAGGACCTGCGTGGGGATGAGCACCTTCCCCTGGGGCTGCTCATCCCACCACCCAGTGAGAATCAGTTGTGGCATGTGAAAAAATTGGGTAAGAGCTCTACACCACAAGGGTAGGACGGGGGCTTGGAGCCATGGCTCGTGCTGCAGGGAGCGGGAAGGAGAGGCTGCCAGGCCCTGGGGCAACATGTGGGGCTTGCCACGGAGGGCAAGTCACCTGTGGCAAAAGGTGCACGTAGGCCTTCATTAGCATGTTCAGTTAATGTTTTACTGTGTTTGGTGGTGAGGAAGCACCCCGCCGTGAACCAGCTGTAGGACTTGTCTGTAGACAATGTCCCTAGGTTATTCTTCAGAAGTGCCAGGCTGTTAAAAAAATTGGATAACCGTTCCTCTGAGCCTTGGCAAGGTGGGAGCTGCTAATTACCTTCAGGAGAATACCCTCAGAAGTGCGCCGACTGCTTGCTAACAGGGTGCAGAGCCTTTCTCCTCCAGGCCTACAAAGTTTCTTCAGTCTATTGAATACGGGCTGGATCTCCTTTCTGGCCAACACCTCACGAATGTGCTATTTTCCGAGCTCGCTGGCATGCTCAGAGCTTGTCTGTTTGGAGTAACTCAGGACTAGTTTTTTCCATAGCAGCTATCTGTTTTTATGCATGATCCATTTTATTCTAGGTTGAATGCCCTTTTCTGGTTTAGCATAACACATTTTGGATGCGTTGAGATATTTAAGAATCGGGATTGCACTTAAAATTAACACCCTACTTGAATCTGATTTGCCTTTCAAGTATAGGCATGGCTCAAAAGTCAAGCCAGGAGCTATGGAGCCAGTGAAGACGGTTGCCCCAGAGGGAAGCCTTTGCTGGAGCGGGACTGAGCTGTGCTGACGGGCTTGGATCAGTGGTGTCTGGTATCAGAAAGATAAATAGAGGGTTTCATGCATAGTGATGGTGAAGAAGTCTTTCACCAGCTTCAGGGCTATGCTGGGTTTTTTTCAGAAGCCAAATTTTTTTTTAGATGTGGCAGAGCTTACTGATGAGCAGATGACCTCATTGCAATGCTTACTGAAACAGTAATGGGTAGAGCATGGCTGTTTGCTCCTGGTCTCAAAGCCCATCATGTGGTCCATCACCAAGGTGACCCTGGGCAGTGACAAACCTGTAGCAGACCTGGCCTGAAGTGAGACAGCCACAGCTGGAGATCTGTGCTGGCCCTGTGCCTATGAATTGGCAATGCAACTCCTCCAGCGCAGACACACTCACAGTTTTGGGCTCCTTTTGGTAGATGACTGCTATTTTTATCAGGGGGAGGCTCATATTTCTTTTTCCTGGTGGTGTTTAAACCTGTAAGTGAGAAGACTACTTATTTTCCAGCTGTGAGAGGCAGCTACCTCCAGTCTGGTGAGGATGAGTGTGTGGCAGCAGCAGCCAACATCTGTCTCTGTCAGTACAGCAGTAAAATAGCAAGAGACTGAGCTGTGTCATGAAGACGATGGCTGGGAAGGGGCTTAGTCTGAACCTGGTCCATTTGCTTTCCCCTCCGAAACGTAGGTGCCCGTACAGCAGTCAGTCAGTCCTTCATGGAGAAGGATGGCCAGAAAGCATGAGAGATTTGCAGCCCTGGGAAGTGACAGGGCAGAGGCAAGGCCCGTGATCAATATTAACGGTGGCCCCAGGGGGTTGCTGGGTCCTCATTAGAGAAAATGGTGAGTGCTGATAATATTCTCACCCTTGCGGTAATGTCTGATCTTTCATTTCTCCATCAGCAACACCTCCCACCCTGTCTGAGCTTAGTGTCCTGGAGAAGAGTGTGCTTAAAGGTGAGGTCAAGGTAATTTCAAGAGGTGCTAAAAGAAAAAGCGAGGGCAGGCTGGCAGCCAGGAAAGGGAAAATTGGCCCCATTGTTAGAGGAAGAAAAGAACATCAGAGGGCTTTTTAAAATGTCAAGAGTGGAGTATTGCTGTGTGCTCTTTGCTTATTGAGTAGAGTTTAAGGGAGGTTTGCCTTAAATATACTTTCCATACAAATATACAGAAACATGTTTTTCAGTGAACTTTAAACATTAGCTATAATAGTCTTTGGATAAAAAGGTAGTCATTATTTCTTCGAGCACACTCTCTACTACCGAGCAAATGTTCCAATGTGGCAGGATGGTGGCTTTAAAAATAGCTGTTCACACCAGAGCCTCCAAGTGTGGCTGCGAGGTAAATTAAATGTTTGACTGCGAGTAGTCATTGATGTGGTCCAAGAGCTGCAGCCGGCAAGCCCTTGTTTCACTGAAGCCAGTGGAAATACAAAGCAGTGGGAAAAGCTTGCAGAAAGAGAGACGATTTGGGTGTCTTCGGGAAGCTCCAAGCCTTTTGGAAGCTATTTTTTAAAAATCACCACTTGCTGAACTGTTATGACACCCGTCCTAAAACTCACAGGAAACTGGGTGGAACGGCACTGACAAGGAGTTATCTTGGGTGACATACCTGTGCCATTTCTCAAGGTACTTGCCCAATCTCTTCTTACCTGTCCAGAGACAGAGACCCACACAACTTGGCTCAGCAGCTCCGGTGTTTCTCTGTTCCCACTGACCCAAAGCTCTGCTGGGTTTTGTCTGAATCTCCCTCGCTGTAACTTATGCACATTATTTTTGTCCTACCCACAGTAGAAATGGGGGAAAATGTGTTTCTTCTTTTCTTTATGTCCTTTGAATTCATCCTTTCTTCTCCAGGCAGAACAGACCCACCTCTGACCTTCCCACGCAAGTTGTGGTTTTGGGTCCTTGCTCACCCAGCTGTTGTCTCCTCTGAACTCCCTCCAGCGAGCTCATGACCTTCTTAAATTGCCTCCAAACTGAACGCAGTAACTCAAGCTAAAATATTCCCAGTGTTGGACAGACTAGAATTACTTCACCTGTCTTATCAGCAGCAATCCTGTTTGCATGTCACAGTACGGTATTTGACTTTTTTGCAACAGCAATGTTGATTTGTGGTCAGGTTGTGACCCACTAAAACCTTCAGATCCTTTCCTACCCAGCTGATATCAAACTAGCTTCTTATCGCCCATAAACATGAATGCCTGTTTCTTCCTACAGTTGGGACTTTGAATTTGTCCTCATTGAATTTCATCCTACCTTTTTTCAGAATATTTCTCTGATTTTTTGAGGTTACTTTACATTCACTTGTGATCCAGCACGGAGCAGCAGCCTGCCCCATGCTGAAGCTATTTGTGAATATAATAAGCATCTTTTCTATCCCATTATTAATGTTAGTGATGAAGATGCTGAAGGATGCAGGACCCTGCAAAGATGTCTTTTGGACTGTAAATGCCTCCAGTCTCACCATGAGCAACTGATCACCAAGTACAGTTGAGTACAGTCATTGAGTACTGGTGTACCCCTTAATTATAGCTGTCTGGTTATGGCAGACTGTTCCCCAACATGAGGGGTCTCCTGGACCCCAGCACCACCGACCTGGCTAGGGAACCTGTGAGCCCACCAACACTGGTGAGCAGCACGTCTGCAGTGCCGGCCAGATCTCCTATGGGCATGGCAGCAGCCCAGCTCACCGCTGCACCCACCCCCTTCCCTGGGCACAGTGCTCCAGCATTATTTTGTTCTTCATCCTGGACTTGATACATATATATTTTCCAATGGGAATATACTTAACTGTGACAAGAGGGAGGGAAGTCATGGGAAAGTTTCATTTTCGGCAAAACAGCAATTTCATGAGAAATTTCAGGAAATGTGAAAATATTGATTTTGTCTCCACCTGCCAATTTTCAAAACAAAAAATTATTGAGTTTTTTTCCCTTTCAGTCAGGTTTTTCTTTTCCACTCCCTACTCTCATCACCACCACCCCTCAACTTTTCCTCCATCTGCTTGCCAGGGAAAGTACAATGTTCAGATATACTTTCCAAATCTTCCTTTTTCCACTGTCTAACCTTTCAAAACTTCACTTTGGAGAAGTTAGAGAATGGAAAACAAAAAGAACTGTGAAAACAAAAATGCTGGTTTCTCTAGGATGTGTGTGGAGCCATTCTTGTGCAGGGACACAAGTAGGAGAGTCCCAGTTAAGGAAAAAAATAACACTAATGTCACTCAGTGTCCAAGAGGAAGCAACAGGGAAGAAGGGAAAGTGATGCAAAAGCAAAATGCATTAAAAGATGGGGAAGGGGAGTCTTCTGCTCTGACATGGCAATGCATAAACACATTCAGAATTTGAAAAGCGTTGATATTTTCCCCTCTCTCCCCCTTTCTTTGCCCTGACCAGGTTCCTCTGATGGGCTCTATCTCCTCAATCTGGTTCTGTTTCCCATGGGGGTGCCTGTGATGGAGAGACAGGTCTCAGGCATACTCTCCCTTTCTCTCCCAACTCTGTAGAACTAAATACATCATTTTCATACCAGAGCAGCACAAAGGGTTTTCAGTGACCATACAGCAGTATAAAAGCCAATCTTAAACCCCTTTTTTTTTTTTGAAAGTTTCTTGCAAAGAGCCAAGAAAGGACTGATTACAAAAGTACAAGGGGTAGACTCTTCTATAAATTTAAAAAATAGCACTATTACTTTTGGAGAGGGCACAAAACGTGACTTGGAGCAGGACTGCCAACTGGAGTTCAGCTGGCCAACATGTCATCCCTGAGAGCAACAAGGCTGCTAATCTCATCCACTAGATAATCCCACACCCTGCTGAAGGCGGTAATTAAGGGCCATATTTTCAGCAGCCCTACAAAAATAGGCTTATTTGACTGCAGAAACTGGGCAAATTGTGGCATACATAGATAGCACCATAGCACAAATGCTGATTTTCCACATAGAGACACACATGCCCAGAGACACTGAGGGTTTATTCTGGGAGACCTGCTGGAAATGTGGCCGGAGCTGCCTGCGTACCCTGCACTAAAGGTTGCAGCTGTGTGTACAACTCACGCTCCTGCAGGGAATACTCACCATGCTGCCTGAGCTGCAAGCATGACTGTAGGGGTGGCAGGATTTCAGGGCCCCCCCTTGCCATTTTGAAACCGAAGTTAGACTTTGCAAAGTCCCAGTTTGCACCAGCGTAGCACAGTGGGATGGGCTGTGCTGCCATAGGTCCCAGTTCTGAGGACAGTGTCTCGGAGGAGTATTTCTGCATGTCCCCATGCTCTCTGCCCTTCCACAGGCTCAGATAGAGGCTATTTATAAGTTCTTTTTCTTCCTTTTCCTTCCTTGCTTGCTGTTTAGAGGATATCTTAACTAGAAACATCTTCTGGTTAAAAATACAAGATGGACGTAAACTGAGAAGCTAGATCCCAAGCTTCCCTGAAATCTGGGCCAGTTTGGATCAAGGCCTGTCTATGCTCTTTAAAAAAGCAGGCCAAGGAGCCCCTTCCTCCTGACGGATGGAAAAGCCTTCCTCGTTTTGCAGAATGGAAGCAAGAAGGCAGCTCCCAACGTGCAGGGGTGAGGACAGGAGAGGGAGGGAAGTATCTTGTGGATTTTATCCTGACTCACTGTCAGTTTCTGTGAAGGCCCCATTTTGCTCAGATGGGACTGCATAAATACAGCGGCTTTTCTCTTTGTGCCCTACAAGTGCCGAGGCGCAGAGCTGCATGTTTGGGTATGTGAATGGTGTTTTGCACAGAGCAACGTCCTGACCAACCCCACAGCCCCTGACGTTGGTCCCCAGGTGAGCTCTGTTGGTAGCTGCTGTGGTCCATCATCCTTCACTGTGACCCAGTATTCCTGTGACACGTGCTCCCTAAGAAGTTTTCAGTCTTAGTTGTCAACCACTATTTGTCCTAATGTTGGCTCTTTACACATTAACACCTCGCTTTAGGTGGTAGGTCCTGTTGAACTCTTCAGTGCTCTTACATGGAGCTCTTCTGGGCAGTGGTAGCACAAGAGTAAATGGCTCCAGAGTGCCCTGGGACTGCTCCGGTGGCTCTGTGCAGGAGGCAAAGGGACACCAGGTTTTATGATGTTTGACCAAGCTGTTTGTTGTAGACTGGCTACTGCTTTTATGAGCCTGTTTGTACTTTCATCTTCAGCCTCTTCCCCAGTACTAAATAAAGAAATCAGGGAAAGCTTATTGCACCAAAGCTTTTGCAATTCACAGCAAAAATGTTCTATACAGACACAGGTAAAAGATAATAACTAATCCTACTTGGCCAAATCTTGCTGTTACTATACTGGTATAAGTCACAGTCCAGCCATTGGTTCTTGAGAGGCCTCTTCAGTTTCTCACCATTGAAATGACTGCCTAGCTGAAATGTGTGCATACCTTGGTTGGATTTATTTCTCCTCCAGTGCTTAACCAAGTACTTGGTTAAGTTGCTTTAGCAATCTTTCTAACATCCTGCCTCCATAGAGGCCATGGCTGAGAGGGCATGATCTTTACTTGGCCCCAGCATCCAGGTCATGGCTAAACCCTCTGAATTTCTTCTCACATTACATGTCTACAGAAGGGTGCATCTAGCCGTGCTAGGACCAAAGCTCCTGCCCAGACACATGTTGTTTTGTGTTTTGCTCCTTGCAAGCCCCCTTCTGCTTGATCCAGACAAATGGTCTGTGGCTCTGCCCTGATCCATTCATGCTGCTGCTGCAGACATCACCATCCTCACCATTGCATCGAGTATGCATCCTTCCCATGCCTCCCTCTTCTCTGTGCCACTGCAGCTGACTTGCCTGGCTTCCGTTGCAAGCTCCTTCATAGCCCTCAAGGGAGGGAAGCTGGTGTCCTTTCTCTTTCAAGGGGTACATCACTGATGCTGACCTCTGTAGCCTTCTCAAAAAAACGTGACTGACCATATCCAAGCATTATCCCTTCTTACCCTCTCATTTGTGAGGTGCTCAGATAAATGGCCGTAAAGAGACATCTTCCTCTTTTCAGATTCTCCTGCAAAGCTGGGCAGTGGGATCTGGGATACTACAATAATGCTGTTACCGTACAATAGTACAGGAAATATAAATAAAGACAAGTCTGTTTTCAAGCAGTTTCAGAAATGGGGGTTGTTTCCATGGTGGATTGCTACAATTTGGAAGGAACGGAATTTCAAGAAAAATAGCCTTTCTTTTCTTCTGCTGATTTCTTTCTGCCCTAAACATTTTCTGTATTTTCTGTCTGATTCTGTAAGAACATTTTGCTTCTCCCCAGCCTGATGAATTGTATAGCTGGAAAATCCTACACAAATGGTAGAGGTCAGGTTAGTCTGTCCCAATGTTAAGTAAAATAATTTTACTCCATTTTTATCCCATTTTATCCGTGTATCTAATCGTTCCTTTCTTCAGAATGTGTTCTAAAGACTTTCATACCTTTTTTCCCACCATCCTGGCATGTATGTGCTACATTTGCTCTTGCCTAGTCAGGTGTGACTGCCCTGACTTCCCTGAGGAGCCTCGCTACTAGGACATGCCAGAAGGCTCCAGCAGAGATGATTTGTTCTTATTCTCTGTCCATTTGCCTACTCTAACACAACAGCATGTTAGATTTATGCTTTTACTTTAGGTATGGTTTCCATTTTTTTGTCTTTATTTGTATTACCTAGCCCACCTTCTCTGTTATTTTCAGTGTCAACATTCTCACTCAAGCAAAGCATTTGCTTGGTTTTGGGGAGATACCTCAGTTATCTTTAATCTACCATGCTCTCACCACATAACAGAACAGCTCTGTCCTTATTCTCCTTTTATTTATGTACCTGAGCAAGATCTATATTGTTATTTCCAGCGCAAGGTTTAACTCAGCCTGATTCTTGGCAGTCCTCACTGGTTTCTGAGCCATGACAGTCAGAAATATCATCACCAGTTGCACTTACTTTCCAGGCTGCTGCTGGGGCAGTAAAGACTCCCACAGTGATACGACTCTTTCAGCACATCTCTGCCTGGATCATTACAGCAGTATTTGTCCATGACCAGATGAGTTTGCAGTAGGGGCCTAGCATAGTCCCGGTAGACCATCATTCCCTAAAATAACATGACTCAACCAGTTTTTACTCTGTTGCGTATTTTGCCTCCTTATTCCTCTACAGTCTTCCACAGCATGACCAGAAGCTGTACCTTCACCTCCTGTAGTTTCACTATTGCATCTCCAGGATAGTGCGTTTCCTTCAGTGCCCGTGTTGCAGTCAGAACCTCCATTTCTCCATACCCTGCACAGGGGCTTGGACAGATGGTCTCCAGAAGTCCCTGCCAGCCTCACCCATTCTGTGAGTGGCTCCAAGAAACCCCCGTGCACTGTCTCCAGCCAGCTCCGTGTGAAAACGGTCCCCCTTGCTCCAGCAATCGCCCTGCTGAAAGCATGCTGCCAGTGCTGCGGCTGTTCCTCTGGCTTGTCAGACAGTGAAGATCACAAGCTCTGGGATTTTCTGACACTAAACAACTTGAGTTTCCACCACCTGTTTTCATAAAGACTGATGGGGTTTATGGTGACTGTTGATAAACTGCACTTATTTCAGAGTCTTTGGAAATGCCCTGGTGATTTTTTCATATCCCTGTTAGAAGTGTTTGATTTTCCATTTCTAGGTAAGCAAGAAAAAACATGACTCCCTCAACTCTATTTTCAGATTTGGTATAATCAGGTTAATTACTGACATTCTTTTTGATACTTGGTAATTTCAGCCTAAAGGCATGCTGAACTCAACAACTGTAAATACACAGATATAATGGAAAGGCCGATCCATTCTCAGCTAGACCAAGGTGAAGGCATGATGACAAAATAAAACTTTAAATATGCTGCTTCATTTACCTACCTCAGCAGCCATCTGTTTACCATGTGGAAAATAATTTGTAAGGTTTCTTAAAGGTTCGTCCATTGTTTGGGGCATGTTTCTCTTTCTTTTCATGCTGAATGAAGATCTCAACCTCTCACCTCTTAATCTGATGGAGCTGGAGACTCAGGATAGGTACTTGTATAGTAATTGCACAAGACAACATTTACTGAATAACCTGAAGCACAGAGAGGTAAGTGACTGCAGACATTTCTATCGCCTGCTATTAATTGGCACACCTGTTGCACAGACCTGTTGGTACCAAGAGATGTAACACTGAAAAATGAAATCATGGTAATTGCACTCTCCCCGCAAGCTATCATTTAATTTACATTCTAATTAATTTTTATAAGTCTTGTAGTTATGAAATACTGAAGCAATTAAAGGCATGAAGGAAGGAACATGCCAGTGTCAACTGAGGACAATGAGTCAAAGAAGAGAGTTTGGTTCAAGACAAAGTTCATATGAAAAATAATGCTTTGTAATTTATAGTTCTATGTGACATTTTCTAAGTAAGTTCTTTGGAAACTTGAATAAAATAAGACATAGTTTTAGAGTCTTAGCCATTTTGAGAGATCACTAGTTTCCTTAGTTTTCAAATGGGGAAACTGTGGCAGAGAGAGTTTGAACATCAGTTTCCTGAGCTCAAGGAGAAAATCTGCAGTAGAGCTGGGAATCAAATCCTGAGCTGTTGCAATCCAGGTAAGTATCTTCCTTACAAGAGCATCCTTCCAACTGGCACACAAAAAGGAATTATGAAAGACGTGTGTGTTTTTGTGAGTAGGGTGACGCCTTTGTTACACAGATCTCATAACCTGGCCTTTGGCTACCCAACCATTTGGTGTTCTCAGAAAATGGCTGTTACTAATGAAAGCATTGCTAAGTCTTGTGATTGTCATAGTTATTGTTTTCTTAAAACCCCAGTTCCTAGATGCAGAAGCTTCACTTCTGTTGAAATGAAAAAGAAGTTTCCAGCTGTCAGAATTGTATAAAATATAAAGCACTGCTCCTAACCGCACAGAAACCAAACCATTAAATTAAAAAGAACTTAAATATATTTTTTAATCACACAGTGTACCATACCTTAAGTTTTTTAAGCCACCTCCATGATTCTGAAGGACAGATTTGGGACTTTTGGTGTTGCTGATGTTGCAGGTCAGACAGGAACGAGCCTGGAGGCGCTGAGCTGCTCCAAGCAGTTGTGGTCACACCCACAGTGCATCATCTGGAAGATGCCGAGAAGTGGGTGCCTAAGGCGGAGAATGGGACAGCAATGCTGATTTCACCTCTTTGGACTGTATATCAGCACAGGTTGGAGTGCCAAACCAGGGAAAGAAGGGAGCTAGGTTTGCTATCATAAGAAATGCAAATGTCTGAGAATGTTAGCTGCAGCTAACACAGGTTACTGCTTACGCTGGTAAGAGGTATCAGCCACCAGCAGGTATCAGGCTTAATCTGTGCTGAGGTGCAGCAAAGATATGACAGATGATTTATGGTCTTTTCACAGGGAGTTTTCTGTTCCTATGTTATATTCCTATGAAGCCTATGAGGGATGACACAGAGCACAAAGCTTTCTGTTTTCTTGGTACAGGCAGGGATGGCACATAGGCTGGCCTTGGAGGTGATGGAGAGGGAGAGCTGGTCCCCAGAAAGGGCTGGTCTCTGTGCAGGGAGACACAGCTGCTGGGCTGGGGAAACCCGGGAAGGAAAACCATCTTTGCAGCAGCCATCTGAATTGCAAACGAGAGCTCAGGGTGGGGAAAAGGGCCAGGAGGGTCCCTTGAAGATTCGTCTTGACTCGAGTCTGGGCTGCCACGAGAGGCACCAGCACCAGCGGGCACTGGTCTGCTCCAGGTGGCCAGGAGCCCCATGAGCAGCCAGACTGCGAGGGCACTTCTGCCACTGGCACGGATGTGCTCAGGGCTTGCTCTGACACCCTGTGCACGCTTGCATGGGCACGGCGTCAGTCCCTTGGGGAGGCAGGATGTTCACGCTCTCACGGAGGGGCTTGCAGAGCCATCCGTGTAGGAGCTAACCCACTTTTTCTGGTTTTCCTCAGTGCAGTGTGCCTGCAGGGAGCACGTCTCCATCCTTCCCCGCTGCTCCTTGCCCTGGGCGGGCTGCAGGTTGCTTTACCGGCGTTTGCCCTCTGCCTCCTCCCAGAGCCCTAGGGATGCTCTCCCCTTGCCTGGCTGCTGCCTGGATGGGGCTGCTCTTGCTGCTGTGAACCTCCGATTAATCAGTATTTTCACACTATTATACCTGGAGACATGTGGGATCCTGGACGATTCCTGGGCTGGGGAGAGGCTGTTCTTTACCTTCACAGCACCACAGTGCAGAAAGCTGCTAAAAACAGGCGACTCCTGGATAGCGAGGGATGGGAACAGGCATGAGCTTCCTGCGGGGTTTCAGGTTGCATCCCACGGCTGGCTGCCACGCTGGAAAACAGGGGCTGTGGTGGCTCTGGCAGCTCTGCTAGCACCCAGGGACGCATGCGTGGCACCAGCTGCCGGGGGGGACAGCGAGGGCAACTGCAAGGAGCAGCCAGAGAGACATTTATCTTTGTCCTGGAGGGAGGAGGCCGGGTGGAAAAAAACACGAGAGATGGGATGAAAACCAACCAGGAGAGAAAGGTCCATGGGCCAAATCTGCTGCAGCTGCCAATGTCATCAACGGCAGGCCTGGCGGTGGGGCGGGAGCCACCCTTTCCAAACACGGCAGAGGACGTTGGATGCTCTCCCAGAAGCAGTGCTGCAAACCCACCCAGAACGCTCCCGAC
Organism: Haliaeetus leucocephalus; assembly: GCF_000737465.1. Classification (NCBI taxonomy): domain Eukaryota; kingdom Metazoa; phylum Chordata; class Aves; order Accipitriformes; family Accipitridae; genus Haliaeetus; species Haliaeetus leucocephalus. Next base: position 17,855,679 of record NW_010973368.1, on the reverse strand, counting down.
ACAGGCAAAGAGAAATATTATTCTCCTGTTTTAAAAATAAAAAGTCTGATAAGATATCCAGAGAACGGTGTCGACTCAGCCCTACTCCTGCTCCCAGGGCATCCAGGGTGTCACTCTGCTTTGGGGACAGGGACAGGGATGTTGCGCTGGGTATGGCAGTGCAGGTGCCCAGGGAATGAAGGGATGGTCTTGCGTGCCCAGGGAGCTACCAGGAGAGTGAAGGCAGAGCAGGATGCACAGGGCCTCTTGGATCCTCCATCTGCAGAAACAGAGCTGCAGCTTGGCCGCGCAGAAGTAACCATCAGCTGCAAGCTGCCTGGCTCGCCATTTCGGCATAGGTCTGCATGCAACTCCTCTTGTTAATAAAACACCCTTTTTTGATATTACTCATGTCCTTATCCTGTTTCCATGTAGAAGGGCCCAGGCTGCTGCTGTGGGGGAGGAAGCTGACGTCCCAAGTCAAGCTGGACGCAGGGACTGTGAGTGTCTGCTCGCACGACTCCCCAGTTCCCCGCCCGGATTTTAAGTGATGCCAAGTCATGTACAGCCAGGCCCTGAGCTGCAGGAGGTGTTCCTAGCCTTTCCTCCTCTGCCCCTGTTCCCATGCCATCCTGCCCATCACCTTCCTTGATGTCTATGCAGGGATCTTCCAAGCTCCAGATGCTGTGAGCGCTGACACTTGTTCATACCTAACACTGCAGATCATTAACATGGGAGAGCAGTTTAGTGAGGAGCAGAGAAAATTTATTAATGTTCTTTTCATGTTGAAATTACACTTCTGCTCCATAGGCTGAGTGATGAAAGAGAACAGCTGTGTCAATAGTCCATAATGGGAGGGAAAAAAAGTTGCTTATAATCATATTGGCTCTTAGGAAAGGTTTAAAGGCTTTGTTTGAAGCTCTGCATGGCTCCAGCATTAAAGTGGGGGGGGGTGGGGGTGGGGGAGTTGCAGGGGTGCTCAGAACATCCCCCAGCAACTGTAAGGCACATGTAAAACTGAGCAGCAGAAGAGTCCTAAAAGGTGAGACCAAAGTGCCAAGGAAGATCAGAGCTCAGATGGCAACCAAGATTCCCCCTTTGGGACTTGTTATGGAATGTAAAATGTGCTCATCTATGCTGCTGATAAAATGCTGCTTATGGGGGAAGAGGAGCAGATCAGGGCAGGTGTCACTGAAGGAGGAAAGACAAATGTATGGGGAAATTTCATGCAAGAGGTTTATCCTTGTGACAGCCAGAAGGTTCTGGACCATATGTTCCAGAGGTGAAGAGCGGTGGCTGCTCAGTCCTGCAGGGACTGCAGCCTGCAAAAGGGACCTGAATCCACATCCACTTGAACTGATTTGTGTAAGCTGAGGATGATTTTGAAAAGAACCAAATCTTTTTTTTTCTTTCAGATTTTTCAGCTCCTTATGTACCCATTTTTTCCCCTGAACACTCACCCTTGCAGTAGATCTTCCTTGTTTATTTACTCCTCCTACAATCCCAGGGCAATAAGAATTGCTTACATTAGAGTTCAGGTTGCTTATCCACTGCGTTCTTTAGCAGACAAAGCCTTAGAAACACTTTTGTAGGTAAAATACTGAAGCTGCATATTTTAGGTAAGTTGGCAGGTGATGCAGAAAGTTTTATTCTGAAATTTAGAGATGTCAAATTAAAAAATGACATCTCTCTGTCATCTAAATGAATGTTTTTCCAGGTAATGCCCAAGGTGATTATGCCAGGGAGAGTAGAGAGAAAATATTTCTTTGTTCTTTTCAGTTTTCTTGGAAATCCCTTAAGACCCCCAATGTCACAAGTTTTGCATGTAGTTTTCTTTGTATCTTATGTTGTGAACCTCTTTGTTTCCCTTCATTTAAAACATCTACTCAAAGGTGAGATGATCTTCCTCTAGAAACCTCTGCTTTTCTCCATTGACTACAAAGGGAATAGCTTGGTGTGTGCAATTTGCTGAAGTTAATGCAGGGGACCTGCCTGCCTTTCTGGACACTTGCCCTCTCTGGGCTCCTCTTTACCTGCTTTCCAAGAGCTTGCTCCATATCTCAACCATCAATTTTACCAAAGTCACTAAAGGGAGGTTGACTCTGCTTTGCTGTGTGTGTGTTTTGGGGCCATCTCTCTTAGGAAATCACTGTGTTTGTGCTTGGAGATAATAACGCCCGAGACCTTCAGTAGCCTATTTCTGTCCCTCTCTAGGCAGCTGCTGAAGCCAAAGCTCACCTCAGTTTGTTATTTCCAGCTTTCTAGCTCGATGCCTGAGCAGCAGGTCCAGCAGCAGCCTGCCTTCCCAGCTGCTGGCGCACTGTGCAGCTGCCTGTGAGCACTGCTGGTTCCAGCCTAGCTGGTGGCCAGGTACCAGTGTGCTGCCAAGGCATGGGTCAGGGAGGGACCAAACAAGGTGTGCAGAGGGAAAGCCCTCCCTGACCACAGTTATGTCTGAAAACTTTGGTTTGTGTGTCCTTTATATTTCTGTCCTGCCATCAGCATGATTTCAGGCGGCTCCTTGGAGGCCCTGAGTTATTTATTCTGGTAGTTAAGCTGCTCGCTGCTCCTCTGGGCAAATCCGCACCACCTTTCCATGGGCTGGGAGAAAGGCAGGAACCCTTCCGTGAAGAATGGCAGAAATGAAGAAGATTGTCAAAGATGGCACTTGATTAGACACCTCCTTCATGCCCTATCTTCTGCATTCGATGTGGGCAATCAGGAGAAGGTGTTGCCAAGGCTACGAGATCATGTCAGTCTGCCTTCCAGGTCCTCTGTGGCTTCTCTCTTCCCCCCCCTAATTGTGCCCACACTTTCTGTTTAAATACCATCTGCTTCAGCTGCAATTTGCACAAGTGTCCCAAAGGGTTTTGCTCTTGATTCTCCGGTAATCTGCCCTTTGTATGCTAACCCTCTACAAGATGGTCTTGTTACAGAGAAAATACACTTGTCTTTGAAGAATGATAAAATAAGGATGTGAAGCAACAAAAGACAAGCAGGTCAAATCTGAGATCAATGCTGCCTGAGTCAGATTCTGCTGTGGATAATTCCTGAAGACAACTTGCGATCAAAGCAGTAAAGCAAAAATTTGTCATAACCACTGAAAGGGTTAATGGAAGATCCAGCCTGTAATGAAGTATCTATCTGCTGCACATTCCTGCTCATATTCTGCAAGCAAAATACCTACTGGTGTCAGCAGGGGTGTCAGGCGGGGAGTAACGACTTTGTCATGGCGATCCACAGCACCGATGTGACTCAAACCAGGTTTAAAACTGGCTGAGTTTCAAAGGTTGGATGCTGGTCTCTTTCTGCTTTCACCCTCTCTTCACCAAGCTTTGTCTCTTTTACATAAAAACAAATTTGAGGTAGGCTAGTGGGGCTGTTCCTGGCAAGGAACATCCCTTAAACAGCCAGTCTGATCTCAACACCATTAGAAACTAATTAAAAAGTAGGACTAGTCCCTTCCCAGCAGCTTCACAGTAAGGTATTTTTCACAGTGTCTGACCAGGACCTGCGCACTTCTTGCAGTATTACAGGAGGAGTAAGTATTACCCAAATCAGTAGAATTTATTAATATTTTCAGGTTCCTTCTTTTTGCTGTTTCTCTTGTACTCCTACAGCATGTTAGGAACACTTTTGCTGACAGTGCTGTCTTTGGAAGGGCCCATCAGCATTCTGCTACAGGCTGTCCTGCTAATGCTACCTGTTATTCAAGCTGCTTGCCCGATGCTTCTGGTTATAAGACCCTTTTTTCCCTTCCAGCCTTTTCCTGTTTGGGCTGAAATGTAACATTAAGAGCATTCTGACTGAGCCAGGTAATTTGATATTTACCGCATATGTAAAAATGTTAATCTAAAGTAGCAGTTTCTGAGAATAAAGCATAAAAAAGCATATTGTTTTGCCCATTTTATGAAATGATTGCAGGAGTGATATGAAATTTGATGGTTGTGTTGTATCAAGGCTGCCTTTCTCTGTGAAAATTCCCCTAAGTGGAGCTATGCATGTGAACCTTCAAAATAATCACACTTTGCACAGGAAAGGCTTGCGGGAATTTCACAGCTGAATTCCTTGAGAATTTCTCCTTTCCACAAGCCCTGTGCACGGCAGGGAAGGTTGCCTTGAAACTGTCATAGCAGTCTTGCACTCTCAGCTCCCCGCAGCCACTTCTGCGCATCACCAGAGCTCTGGGTTCAGCCTATGTTGGCCGGAGCTTCCCTCAAGATCCAGCATGAGCAGATGTTTTCTTCAAACATGGCCAGCAAAGAGATTTTTGCTGGATGTCCAGTCTTATATCACTTTGTATCCTGCAAACCAAGCAATATGCCTTGTGGCAAGTCAAGAAGGGGTGGTTAGGGAAAAGGTGGAGCTGCTTCTCACAAAGCTTCTCTGAGTGTGACTCAGTCAGCCTGGCAGGGTCTTCCCTGCCTCTTGGACTTGCCCACTGGTGGTCCCATGGATCAAGGCAGGAACAGACCCCTAGACAAGGAGCACATGTCACCTTTTCTCTGGCTATTGCCTGAACTTGCTCCTGATGTCTCTGTTCGTTCAGCTGGCTCCCTGATTTATGAGGTGCCTTCATTCCTGTGTGCCCTGTTTTTTTTTTCTTTCAGCTAAGGAGGTGGGAGAAGGGTGAGAAGGAGTAGTGATGGACAAGAGGCACTGTGAGAAGGAGTAGAGATGAGCAGGAGGCACCTCTCTCACAGTCACGCGCATGGCTGAGGAGAAGAGGACGTAAGACCCATGCAGGAATTTCTTAAATCCTTGCCCTTTGGTATGGAACTGTAGGTTCAGCATGAGACAGAGGATAAAATAGTCCTTGATTAATGGATGCTTTTAAACCACAGGGCAAGCAGAAGAGTTGGAGGATTGGTTATATAGGAGGAAATTAGTTGCAGGGATCGGCGCTTCATGGGCCTAAGCTTTGACAAACACCTAACACACTTTGCCTCTTCAGGGTTTTTAGGTGTTTATATGTGCATTGGCCAGCAAAGCCCTGAGCAGGATGGAGAAATGCAAACCAGGGAGGAAAAGGGGGCACACAGGTCAGAAAGCTGTACACCCTGCCTGAGTAGAACTGGGAATGATCTCCTGGCTTCCATCTGGCATCCAAGTCCAGGTCTGCCTCTGTGCGTAGAGGAGGAAACAGTTCAAAAGACATTTACACTTGTGACTGGCTCTGGGTCACCCAAAACGGTCACAGAAATGGGGCAGGTGGTGGTGTACCTTTACAGACTCTTCTCCTGGAAGACCAGACAGACTTCCCAGGTGGGGCTCACCTCTCTCTCCCCTTTGGCACATGATCCAAGGGGACTGAAAGCAAATGGGAAGGGACCCGAGTTCAGTAGAAGTCAAATGGAAGAGATGAGTGGAGGGTGGTTTGCTCTGCACACCCAGAGCAAAGGGATTTCTACGCTGGTGGATTCTGCTGGGTGTGCTGAAAGGTCAGCAATATTTCAAGTCAACCAGCCAATAGCTATTTTTGGCTCCCATTTTGCAAACACCACATCAGAAACAAAGAGTTATTTTGGTCCATCAGGATTGCTCTGATAACTTTGCTCAGTACAATGTTAAATAATCAAACCCCACAGGAATAACAGCACTGTTTTATAATCCCATATTATCAGATATATAGAGGCACACAGGGGAGTGTGTGTGGAGGGGAGAGCTTAAATCTCTTAACAAGTACAAAGGAATATTTATATTATTCATATCATCTGAGTCCACATATTGCAATGATTTGGAGTATTGTGTAGGTATGCATAGAGGTGTGGATTTTTAAACAAGGGGGTACTTGTCCCAACAGGAGAAAATCGCAATAGCTATTGTCCTCCACTGCTTTTTAGCAATGCCAGTGAACAATGTGGTTGGTGTGACAAGGAGCAGCTGAGGTGCCTGCAGAGCCCCACTCCTACACACACTGTCACCATGGCTTCCTCCACATCTGTGTTGTGGAAACACCTCCTTTGCCCATCAAAAGCCCGGTGGAAGTGGAGCGTATTGATTTGTGAGTCACTGGTAGCACTGCTACAGCAACAACCATGGAGAGAAAGTCTCTGGTTTATGTCACACAGGACCCAAATAGGACCAGAGTTTCCTTTTGCTGTATGGACTGAGGAAAGATAGCCCTTGCCCAGAGACCTTGAAAATGTCCCTGGAGAAGACAGATAAAGGTAAGAGAAAGGGAGTCTTATGTCTGGTTTAGGGCTGGAGAGGTTAAGCACAGAGACCTCGCAGACCATCTGCTCCAGACCTATTGCATCCAGCATGTTTGGTTTTTTTTAAATTGTTATTTAGGTGTCAAAGAAACACCTGGGTTTTCAAGCATGATCTTCATGGCAGGTGATCACCACATGGAAAAATTCTGCTCCAAAGTGTCCAGATGGTAGCAGTGAGAAACCAACCTCCTCTAGGAACACAGAGGAGCTGTTCCTCCGAGAGCTGGACACTTTGGAGCCACGTTCCTCTGATTACCTGCCGATGATGTCAGGGAGGCTGGTGTTGGAGTGAGTCACTAAGCCAAGACGTCCTGAGCACCAGGCCTGAGTCAATGGTTCATCTTTTTATTAAACCCACCCTTCCAATTCTCAGAAGGCTAAAGAGAGATCTCCTTTCTGTCTTGTCTTGTCTAATCACCAGTGGGTGGTCATGGAGAAGAGGCAAACTCTTCTCAGGTGTGCACAGTGAAAGCACAGAAGGTGACAGTCGCATATTGCAGCAAGGGATAGGACATAAGGAAAAAACCTCTCCAAGAGGGTGGTCAAGCAGGACAGCAGGAGCCCAGAGAGGACGCGGTGATTCCATCATGAGCAGCCTGCTCTACCACCAAAGGTAGCCATGCTTTGAGCAGGGGTTGGACCAAAAAAACTCTATAGATCTCTCCCAGTCTAAATTATTCTGCAGTTTTTCCGAGTTGAAGAAGGTCACTGGCATGTTTGCCATCCTGGCTGAGTGGTTCAGTGTTTTCCCCAGGAGGCAGCATCAGGATGAAGCCATCACTTTCACATCTGGGGGCTCAGCTGTCTGGTGCACACCGTGGGATGTGAGGAAGCCTCAGAGTTTCCACGTCTGCCTGGGGGATTTGACCACATTTCCCACCTCAGAGGTGATTGCTCTGTAAAGCTCTAGGGAGTTGTGAGGCTGCAGTCTATTTTCAACACCTTAAAAGCAAAAGAACCTACTGCACTTCACATGCAACATCGAACAGCTGTTCGCCTGAGAAGGGAAGAGAAAGACCCTGTAGACTGCTGCTTAGGACAGTCAGCTGGAAGATAAGTGTGAATTAAAAAATATTTTGGAGTGAGGATTCACTAGAGCAACGGTTGAAATCCTCAAGTCTCTCTTTGCCTTGTCCCCAAATCTCCCCAGATACCAACCCCTGAGCTGTGCTTTTTCCAGCTGACCTGGTGCAGAGGAGGCCCTGAAATGCCTTTACCTGCCGGCGGGTGCTGCCCCTCTGTCGTGCTGGGAGGAGGAGAAGCTTGGGGTGGCCCCAAATCTCATGGCTGCAAGCACTGAGCAGAGGCAAACACCCCTCAACACCACTGTGTAAGTCGCTGGGAGAGGTGGAACTCGAACCACCTCTTTCCTCAGGATTTCCTGCAGCATAACTTGGGCTTCCCCACGCATATCAGGCTGCCTGTAATGAGTCCAGTTTCCCAGGCACTACATCTTCCCATGTACCTCCCAGGGAGCCTCTGTGACTCCTTCAAGTGTGTCTACTGATTTGCAGGAGGCACAGGAGTCTGGCCCTGGGGCTGATGTCCTTGTGTGGGATTAGCACAGAGGGACCTAGCGACCAGCCCAGCATCACAGGGTAGGCTTGAAATCATGGGGGAACGTGGGTTTCCAAGGCAGTATCACTAACTAGGGTTTATTGCTCACTAGATCACGTTCTCTCATTCTCTCTCTGGAAATCCAGTACTTGGAGTCATGAGACTATCAGAGATTCTCACTTTGGGGATTTTCTAAAGGATGTTCTCAGCCCTTTGTGCTGCAGAGAAACTATTGAAAATGCAGTACCTCTCCTCTTCCCCTGCTGCAAAAAGCAATTGGGGAGCCCAGATCCACTCATTTTAAATCTTGTAATTTTAAGCCAGTCATAGAACTTTTGAACACCTGGAGCTGACAATCCTACGGCCCAGAGGTCCTTGTGCCTAGACCACCCAGCCTCTGCAAATATCTGCACAGATACATGTGTCTTCCATTTGTAATGTATTTTGCAAAAGCTGTTTCAATTTCTTGGAACAGGCACTTGATACCTTGAACATTCACATTCCTAAGCACTGGCTTCTTGGAGTATTCATGTGCTTTTTGTCTGTGTGATGGAGAGGCTGCTGTCGCTTGGTCAGAAGGAAGATAATATATGCAGTTGCATATTTGGGTTGCTCATCTTCTGGAGTGTTGAACAGACTTCCTAAATGATGCTTCAGTCCTTTGTTCAACTTTCAGAATGAATATCCCAGAGAGGTATGCATTTTCTGGCTCAGAAAGACTTTCAAGAATAATGAATCAAAAAGGGGATGATTTTTGAAGCACTTGTATGGGAAATTTATGGCTTTGCTTCTTCCAAGATGAAAAACCTGATGTAGGCTATAAATTTACTTAAAGGTTTGCCTTTAAAACTCAGCTTGTGACTTCTCATGGGAAACAGAGGATGGGTAGGTATAAATCAACCTGCACTAAATGGAATGGCTAAGAATTCAGAAAGAGAAATCAGGTCCAAAAGACATGCTCTTTGTTGTGGAGTTAAGCTGAGCTCATACCTAGTGTTACCATTTCACTCATCTGTGCACCCAAGACCCGCTGGCACAAGTTTGGTGGCACTTCCAGCCAGGTGAGCTGGCGTGAGTAGGAGTAGAGTCGGCTTGCAGAGAGGATGCAGGCTAAAAAGCCCTGCTTGGAGCACTCCTATAATTTTCCACCTGTGCCAAGAAAGACAGAGCGGCTTTCCCAGTACTGGCGAGGGGAAAGAGCAGGATAAATTGGTTTGGGGCAGCACAAGATCCTGGTTACCCCATGACTCACACCCAGCCTCAGCTATGCCACAGCCAGTGATGGTCATCCAGCATAGCTGATGTGAATGCAAATCCTGAACCGCTCTGCTGGGACAGAGAGCAAAAAAAAGTTGAACTACTATAGAGAAACAATCCCCTGTTTATTCCTGATTAGCTTACATTGAAACATGGCTGCTGACAGGTTATTTTGGTAAAAAAGGCAAGAGCTCATTGTGTCCCTCATTCTGCTGCCTACTCTGCATGGGTGGAGTTTCACTGAACTCAGCTGGAGCCCTTCCACATAGAGCAAACGGCAGGATTAGCAGCAATGTTTTGCAAATATCCTTCTTACTCAAATAACCTATTAACTAAAATGCTCCATTGAGCTGCAATCACTAGTAGGGTTGTTTTAGTTTATAGTTTCTATGGTGAGTAGTGTGTTTCTGGAAGCTGGGTAGGTATTTCTTTTTCCTCCACTTGGAAACATTGTGTTGAAGAAAGTGGAGATTGTTAGATGTTTTGAAACGTGTTCTTCTGCAAAAAAGTTCCCTTTTGAATGTTTGATAATAAAAATTCATTTGCATGATGCTACAGGCTGTGGGCTGAATTGCATGGCTGGATATTATTTAGCAAGATAGAGTTGCCACAAAAGTAGATGCAAGTTCAGAAAACAACCAGGCATTGCCTGAGTTTGCAGCTCCGGTGAATTGTCACAGAGCAGAAGGATGGACAGCTCGTGGCATCACGCAGGGTGCTGGGCAGTGCTGGGGCTGAATGCCGCATGAAGCAAATCTCAGCTTTAAAGCACAGGGCACAGCGATGAGAGGCAGGTCCCACTGATAGCACTGGCAAAAAGTTTGCTGTCTGTCCCTCTGCTCTGTAGTCTGCAGCAATGGCTCAAGCCAACCCCAGAGGGGTCCCAGGTATCACAAGCATCTGCTGATGACTCTGGTGGTGGGTGGCTGCCGTTGTGTCAGCCCCTTCAGCAGATGGGGATGGAGAGGAGGCAGTGCAGGAAGGCGTTAGGTACATGTGGGCTGCAAAAGGGCAACAATTCGGTTTGTAGGTGTTGGTTTGGTGGCACTCGGGGAGGGCTGAGCACGGGCACCTGCTCGGGGCAGGCAGCAAGGTCACTGCCAGCGGCAGGGTTTGGCTGACCATCGCTACAGCCGCAGGTTTGGCTCCTCAGCTCTCTCTTGGCTGTTCGTGTCCAACAGAGGCAGCTGCGTCCTGGAGAGGAGAGATGGGTGTGTAGCAACATCAGGCGACTGCTGATAGGAATGTAGAATATTTGAGCTATTTCAGTTTTTGTGTATAAAGCTCAGCGTCAACACCAGAAATGCAACATGAAAGCTAATGTCAAAAAGGAGAAGAGTCAAGAACTGAAGAGTAGCAACTTCTGGTAACTACATGTATGTTTCTACCCATTAGTTTGAAGATGTAATCCCTAAATCATACCAGCCTCACCACTATGTTTTATAGAAACTGTTACTGTCTTCAGGAGCTGCAAGTAAAAACACTGTTGTTATACTCATGCTCTTATATCACGTATAATGATTCTTGTCCAATTTGCTAAGCAGCAGTGTTCGGTGTCACATTGTGTGGGCATTAGAAGTATTATTTGGTAGTCTTTTTTAATTTTAAACATTTCTGAAATGCTAGGCATATAAATTGCTGCTTTTAAGTTTGGGGTGAAAAGGGAAAAAAATAAGAGTGTCACTGCTTTGAATCGGTGTATCATCTCGATGCCATGCTCTTAGTGCGGAACACTTAACGACTGCTCAGCAACATTCCTCCTGCCCTGAGAAGAGGCAGCCAAAATCTGTCCTGTGGGGACACTGTGTCCTGGACCGGACCCCGCCGATGAGAAAGTTTGTGAATCCCACAGGTGTATGCGGCTGTGGATGTCAGATGTAAAAATGCAGAGGGCTTTACTGAGGAAAGGTAGATACTCCCAGAAGAGTAAAGATGGAGGGGTTAAACATTTGGGGACTGAACGTATAAATCTCCTTGTGTGACTTCAGCTCAGATAGATGAAGTGGCTACACCTAGGTTTGTGGTGAAACAAGAACCAGAACAGAGGTCTAGGGACTCCTACAACACAGCAAGTGACACTTCTCCCCCCTGGTTAATCCATCTTCTTCTGAATCATTTATTTATGTTTTGAGGCTGCTTATGAAGTTCAGAGGCATTAGGCTGGAGAAGAAAGTGCGGAGAGGCGTTGCATGTGCTGTCAGCCCCCCAGCGGTGTGTCCATCTGCTCTCATGCGCTAACGAAGACCTGCTGCGCGATGCCTTTCAGGAAGCTCCAATCTTCAGGGCCTTTTGCATTAATCTTTAATATGCTGTTTGTGTGCTTGACATGTAGGAATTCAAAGACAGAAAATAAGCTGCTTAGCAAAGATGGGGCGTATTAGCTGACCTACTCCAGGCTGTGGGACAAATCCACCAGCCTCTGGTACAGAAGAGACCAGCTTGGGCTAACATGCCCTTTTGCAAAATTTTTCTGAAAAGGAGAGGGAAACACACCAGCACCATAATGGATCCCATCCTGTGTTTTTTAATCCTTTCTTTGTTTGAGCTACCTGATCTCTCCAAGAAGACACATGAGGAAAGTTCTCAATGGAAGCCCAGCAAAGCTGCCAAGAAATGCACACCAGATGAACAGGGTCACAACCACTTCAAAAGTTACCTCCAGTAACAGTTCAAATGCCCAAATTCAGTGTATTACCCATCTAGAAGCAGGTCCACAAAGTCAAAGGAATTACCTCTGTACATACCTGATCTCAGAGGAACATTGGGTTGGAGATTTGCGAGCACAACTTCACTAGACCTAGCCTAGCAGCATGGACACAGCTGGGGTTGGTTTATGCCTTTGTGATAAAAGCTGAGTATCTTTATTAGCTGTTTTCACATTAGACATTGGAGATTCCTGCTCTTTCATGTATATTGTGTCCAGAGCATTTTGCTTTGAGTTGGTAGCAAACCATTACTCAGAAGGTAATGGTATCATTCTAGGTAAAAAAATAAATCCCGAAAGAGAAGATCTAGCTTAACTATGGGCTAATTCAGTGTACAGAGTGTTACGTATTCCTGGTAGCCTGTAGAAAGACTACTATATGCAAATTTTCTGAGTTAGTGCTGGCATATACAGTCCCGATAAAATTCAACTTATGAATTCTAGTCATGATCTTAAAATTTATTAAAATGCACTGAAAAGGAAGGTGACATTGTAAACCAGAATAAATAGTGGTGCCTTGTAAAGCCTGAAATATCAACATGGGTATCTTGAGTGCAGTGCTAATCACAGTAAATTTGGAGTGGAAATGAGCTCTTCCAGTTTCTTCTGAAATCTTTCTCCGGTGCAGAGCTGATGGTCACTCTAGGAATGTTTAATATTTGATGTTTGGCATCGTATGCTCTGTGCCAGTATGTCTCATTCAGTTTGTGTGTGTTTAACTTGTGTAAATTAACTACTCTGCAGTGGTACAGTACTTAAAAACCTACCTACTGCGATGCATCGCCTATAGCATATGTTGCTACAGAAGCTCTGTTGTTTACGAACACGGCAGGCGTGATCGCATTACAGTGAAAGCTGTATTCTGCTCTGGTGTAAAGCATGGGCCTTATCCTGCCATCTGCAGCCATGCTTCTGCCAAGAGCTTGCATCCTTTTGTGTTCAAGGCACAAAAAATTCTTGCCTGTGGAATTTTCCTTCTAAGTAAGAATAGTTCCACAAGCAGGAAGATTTTTCTAAAATGTAGCAGCATCTGCTTCTCATTTTGGGAATCAGTCATTTATCCAATTTTCTAAGACTGAGATACAAGAGGTTGAATGATTCAGGCACCAAGTTGGTGGATCAGGTTCATTTACATCTCAAGATGCTCTTAGTTCTCTCCTTTGGCCAGCAGATGTTACAAACCAATACAAAAGATAGTTTCCAGCATTAACACAGTATTGCCTGTCTCTTCTCCTGTAACCTATGCGCAGCCACATATTAAGAGTCTGTAAGATCACATCACAGTGTTTTCCCAAGCCTTTATAAGTTTCCTGATTAGATATGTGTGCTGGATTTAGCCAAATCCTCACTTAAGTGCTGTATTCTATGTATCTAGGTCATTTGGACAACAATTTTTATTGTAAATCTGGAATAACAAGCACAGCTCTTGGCAGAGTTCTGCATGGCAGAAAAACTTTATGTCTTCATAGAAATGCATGTGAGATTTTCGGGGGGGGGGAACAAACCCACCAAACAAAAAAACCAAAAAGAACAAATTAGTTAATTTGTCTGTGGTTTTTCTGGCAACTCAAGAGTAACCAGGAAGATAACCAGAGAGACTCAGAGCTTTTGCTTTTACTCTTAGGCAAATGTGTTGGGCAGCTCTTGGACCATTTCACCTGCCTCCTTTGGTCTCAGCCCACTCTCAGTTTGGCCCCGGGCACCTGCAGCAGGGAATGCAGCAAAAACCTGCTGGTTTTGCCTTCCCCCGGAGGGCTGCAGGGGGGAGCAGGGCTCGCAGTAGTGGGGAGAGGGGCAAGATGCCAAAAGCTGCCCCAGAGCGGGGAAGGCACAGCTCGAGCCTCGGGCAGGGTATGGACCAGGCACCTCTGTGTGGGCACAGGCACCGCAGGCATCTCCTGCCGGCTTCTTCCCACCACAGGGGACTCTCCTGCTCACAGAGCGGAGCCCGCTGCCAGAGGTGCTGTGCAGGTATTTCCAATACAAAGCAACAAAAAGGCAGTTGCTACCCTAAAGCGTTTAAAATCGAATCACTTGGAAGGAAAGCTTTGGCTCGGTTACATTAGTGGTTATCACAACTGGAGCCAGATGCTAGGTTGTGACAAAATCACCTGTTGCAAAAACAAGGTAATTACACGTCTGGGTTATTTGTGAGTTGAATCAGTTCTTTCCTATTTGCCGAAATGAAATGCAAGCACCTAAGCAATGCAGTTTGCTGCGTTGTTCGAACAGCGAAGCACCTCCAGCAGCACTGCTACCCAAACACACTGTAGCTCTACATGGTGAGAAAGCTATACATGTCTGTCAGAAACCAGAAAAATTTTGAAGAATGCAGTAAAATCTGTACTGACTCAGAGAGCTGGCCTTCCTTGGAACAGCAGCTTAGCATGATAAGCACCATCTCTTGCTCTGCTTGTTTCAATATATTACTAAGCATTTCTGTAAAATAAAATACCCTCATTTTATTCCTTTTTTCTTCTCCTCAGTACCAAAACTCATCCCTCAGCTGCAGTGGACCCAAAGCAATGCCAGCAAATTTAGAGGATTTCTATCAGTGGCTCCACAAGCAGGGTTTGTACCCACATGTCGAAACTTTGTATTATTTTAATAGCTTCTTTTTCTCAGAATGCATATGAAAATCATACAGATGATTTCTAACAGGACAGTGGTTCATGCTGAGCCAGCAAATAATTTTCTAGTCTTATTTTGAATCACTCTTGGAACAAGTCTTAGCTCTGCATGTACAAACTAGGCTAAAAAAAAAAAAAAAAGGGGTGGGGAAAAAGACACAAGGCCCTTTGTCCTCTCTGGAATTCGTTTAAAACCTCAGGGATGAATAAGGCACTTTATTTAACCCAGCCTGGCTATAAATAGGAAGCAGCACCTTAGCCTCTATGTGAACTAGGGAATTCAGATGTGTCTCCTCAGTTACAATTATGCTTGGGAGGCACAGCTTCAATCTGAGATGTGTCCCTTTGCTAAAGGGTCATTGAAGGTAACCAAGGGCACTGGGCTTGGTCCAAAGAGAGACCTTGAGCTAGAATAAAGGTGCTGGCGCCAGCAGGAGTCAAATGGCTGCTTTGCCTTTGCTCATGTTTTCTGGTTGTGCTTTAAGCACCAAGCCCTCCTGGTGTTTAGCATCCCAAACCCCATCCTAATTTTTTTTCTTGTTCCTACTGGAGCAAAATTGGGTTCAGCGTGGTGGGAGTGACTGTTCATCCCTGTGGTACCTCGAGGACTTCATGGTGGAAAAGTCACCAGGAGCTGCTCTTCTCTCTCTGTAGTGACCCTTTGCAGGAGTGGGGTTAGCTCCTGTTCCCCCACAAGGGACACCGTCCCAGCACCTCTGGGCCATATCACTGGGCCAAATTAACCAAAACCAGGATGGACAGGAACACCTGAGATTTAGAGAAACCTCTTCTGCAGCAGGGCTCATGAGGAGGGGGAGGATGACCCCCCCCAGCCACATGTGTGTCCTGCTGGGGAACAGCAGGGCTAGTGGCTGGACATGGCCATTAAGAATTAGAAAACCAACCATGCTGCTTCCAGAGCCAGTGCCCTCCACAGCAACGTGGAGACCACTTTTGTGTCTAATTCACTTTGTTCTGCCTCAGTTGTAAATTTGGGGAAAAAAAGCTATTTGCTTCCCACTGCACACCCAAGCTAGGAGTTAAAGACCAGTACCAGTGAAATAGCACCTAAGTAAGTTGCTGGTTTTCATCCCATGTTCATTTGTTTTGTTCTGCCCCTGTGTTTTCAGTTGCAGTTCTGTAGTTGCAAGACATCACCAGCCTGAAGAGCTAACCCAGGAGGACGTACGAGGCTACCAAGGGAAGGCTGGATTGATGAGACAGGTGCCTGTGCTAGTTCTTCCTGCCCAAATCACCATCAGTGAATAGTTAACAGCAACAATAACTTAGGTTTCCAGTGCTGTGGCATCTGGAGCTTTCCCCAGCCCCTGGGTCTGGCTGTACATCCCAGCAGCATCCCAGTCCCAGGGGTTTTCATGGCTTCATCGCCTACTGAATAGTAATGTGTGGGGGTACAGTTGTCAGGGGTGTGGAGGACATGTGGATATGTGACAATATCCAACCTATGTTTCATAAATTAAATGACTAATTCATAAAGAGAATCTGTCACACTCCAGGAGCCATGCCGAAACTGAATGCTGGCTTGATTGCAAACATCCATTTAATGGCTGGACTCACTGCAATCACAGGCATTTTAAACAGATTTCCTTTGGTGTGTGGGCATGAATTGTCAGGTAGGATGAAAAGATCCTTGTCCTTCATAGTGTAAGATCTGGGGTCTGAAAGCTGAGTGTGAGGAGAATAGCTCCTGGTCCGTGTCCCCACCTCCCTGGAGGCCCCTGCCTCTCTGCTCCTGCCCACCCTCCTACCTGCGCTCAGGGAGCGTCTCCAGAAGGGCAGCCTGCTAAGGTTAGATGTGAAGTTTTGGAACTCTTCATGGCAGAAATGTTGGAGAAAATGGAGGAAAATGTTTTACCAGTGTTCTTAGAGGAAAATTACAACTTTTTAATGTTTCAAGTTTATTTTTTTCATTTTATTTTTTTTTTTCTTAAGAGAGAAAACCAGAAACTTTGTTAAAAACCTAGTTTTCCAGAACTGAGTGAATTTAAACTTTGGAGAGTTACTGTCTCTGAAATGAAAGCCACAATATGCTTTCAAAGACAAAGGGAAGAAGGGTGCTCTGCTGTAATTTGTGGTGGAAGCAGTGCTATATGAGCAACAGCTTTTATAACATGAATGTGAGGGATGTGCTGTTTGTCATGGGAGTCATGGCTCCCTGTAGCTGCCAGGGATCACCTTTCTCCACAAAAGAATTCACACAAATATTGGATTTCGAAAAAAAAAGAAAAAAGATGGTAAAAGCACAAATTAGGATTGATTTGATTTAGACGTGACATTTTTCAGTTTAACGTCATAAAAGCCAGTTTCCATCTCTTACCAGCGGTTTAAATAAAGGCTAATTCCACTGAAAATGTTCTTTGCTCCTTTAGACAGGAGTGTCAAGCAGAATACATCTAAAAGAAAGAACTACTAAGCAGATGTCTGATTAAAGATAAATGAAAATGTCTCATAATATGTCAATGGGATAACATTAAATGAACCTGAGGATCCAGTGGATTTAAGTTTAAAATACAGATGTTAGGAGCAAGACAACAGTGTTCCCATGCTCATCCTATATAACTAATTACAGATAAACTCCCCTGCCTTCAGACTCAAGGAAAGAGAACAGCCAAGACTCAGCAGAGCCTCACAGTGACATAAAATTGGCACCAGTTGAAATTGCATCCCCTGGAGCCATCAGGTAGCACCTGTTGCATCCTTATGTGGCTGAACACCACGTAGGAAAACCCCAGAAGGAAGGGACAGCTTCTAGGGAGGTGAGAAGGAGGCAGTGTCAGTCCCTTTACCCCCCCCCCCCCCAGGGTAATATATGCCTGGACATGAGATTTTCCATGCATGGTGCATGGAAACTCCAGTACCGAGTGACATTAAGCATCAGGTTTGCAAGTGCTGCAGTGCCAAAGCTGGGGTCATTGCCTCCAGCCTGGGATACAGAAAATTGCCCTAACCATGCCACCACTGCCCACCAGGCACAGCTCTGCAGCGGCAGGTCCCCAGCCTGGCTGTGGAGAAACTGGCTTTGCCCCCAAGCAGTGCTTTTTGCCATACTGATACACCCATCTGGGCGACTAGCAGCTGCTTTTGAACTGGGAAATAACAGGGACTCTCACCCTCCAGTTATCTGATCCTTTGCTTTTTGGCAACGTGAAGTTTTGGGAAAAAAATTGGTTGTTCAGTGGCAGACTATCTCTGCCTCTGATCTTCTCTGCCACATGACCCCGCTTTCCTTGCACAGGGTATAGGTTTCTAGTAATGTGAGTTCCTGCTGGGCTCCACAATAGCCTTTCCAGAAAATGTTAAAAAATGTGCATTGCATTAAAAGGTGAATGAAGATGAGCCAACTGGCTCGCTGCTAGCGCAGCACTCAAGGCAGCGTACCACCCAGGGCGAAGGGGCCGCGCCAAGCAGGGCAGCAAGAAAATCCCAAGACAGAATCAGTGGGCGTTGAGCTGCCTGGTCTAGAAGGGCTCAAAGGAAAGAGACAGAGATGGCAAGTGCCATTGATGTAAATGTGAATATATCTGTGTAGGAGCACGTGGGATGGAGTGCCAGTGCGAGTATTTGCACACCACAGGGCAAAGGCAGGCTTAGAGCGAGCTTCGTTCCCCTGTATTAGCTTTATTAGTGGTAGGACAGGAGCTACGCACCACCACAAATAACCCTTTGCATTTTTAAACCCAGACACTGTAGGTATACCACTTGTTCCAATCGGTCCAGTATAGGCATTTAATAGGCTAAATGGTGTAATACATCTACAGGACATACATTAGTCAAGTATTATGTACAGGTGGCATTTTACAAAATTAGAAAGAACTGAAATAGAGCAAAATCCAACAATGTCTTACTCCATAAAACTTCCTTTCTGCACTACATGAAATATTCTACAAGCTAGACTAGAAAAATATGACTGAATGTCTTTTTTTTTCCTTTTTAGTTTCTACAAAGCTTTTAATCCAGAAAAAAATACAAAACAACTATTGAGTTTATTAGAGAGACAACACTTGCACACAGACAAAGTAAGTAGACAGTCATAGACCTGCAAGTTGAATAAATAGGGCTTGTTTGTATAAAACAATTTTCTCTCTATCTTGCTCTCCTATTTTAGGGCCTCTGGCCCATGTTCAGAAAAATAAAAATGGGAGGAGGAGTTGGCTTTGCATGGTTGTTAAACTGAGGCCACACTGCTTTAGAAGAAAGCTTTAGTTTCAAGCATCCATTTGCTTCAGGTAAAATACTTCAAGGGAGCAGCACAAAAGAGGAAAAAGAAAAGAGAGGAGTAATTAGGCTGGAAGGAGGAAATCTGGCATTTCTATATGGGCTGTAGCTCTATGTACTAGGATGAAAAAAGTAGTGCTCCATGGCATTTTTTCAGGGTGTATGTAGAATTTTGTTGTTTCTTTGGGAAACTTATTTAGGGAAGTGCCATTGACCTCAGGTGGAAATAGGATAAGGGCCATCCAGAGCAGGAAGGGAGGGAGCGTCTGAAAGCAGATAGAGAGCACATAAAATTGGGGGAAGTGTTTCAAACAACTGTTTTTCCTTTTATAAAGCGAAAAGCAAATTAAGTGATATGTCTAACGTCATTCCTCACGGAGCTGGGCAGATGCAGATTGAAAGGAAATCACACAGCTAAAAATATGTCGTCACCATCGTTGTTTTCCCCCCAGAGCTTTGTAAAACTTCTTGACGGTCGATGCAAAAGCAGCATTTAAAGAGCACCTCGCATCCAGCCGGCCACCTCACCAGTGCGGCTCTCCTCCCGCCACGACAGCTGCAGACGGGTCTGAGCTGGGGACCTTCTCTCGCTGCTTCTGTGCTACCCAAACACGTAGCTTGAGCTTGTTCTTGCTTCGTTGGCTTTACCAGAAAACTGTCACCAGTGAAGGGGGTGATGGTGACAGCAGCCAGATTTAGGAGGTGCTCTTGAAGTCTTCAGTTACTCATTTGGTGCTCTGACCAGAATCCCACTCATCCAACAAAATAATTCTGTGACAGTGTAGGTAAGAAAGTCTACATCAAGAAGGTAAAACAGATTGTTATATAGGTTGAGAGAGCAGAGTTTAACTTAAGTATCACATTATACTATACTACACTGCTTATAAAAAGGGTCCTAGATCCCAAACACCCCAAATAATGAGCTATATAGTTTTGTACATAAATTAATGTTGCTTTGAAGTAAAATAGTCTCTTTCCTTTGTATTAAACTTTCATTGCACAGAATTCTTTGTAAGTAAATATATTAAATTTGGTTGCTAAGAAGGTATAAACTTATCTTATTAATACATCTGGCCAGTAAATTTTATCCACCATCACACAATTAACAGTTGCCATTAGAGAAAATTATTATTGGAGAAAAGAAAGCACTTGGAAGTCAACTTAGGAGTTAACGCTGGAAGAAATCCTGTTATTTTGTTCCACCTACAGTGAGCGGCTTCTTCCGGCTGCAACATTAATTGGAAGTACAGACCCCATCCAGCCCTGCAGAGATGGAGAAAGCCAACTTCGTAGCTTACGGGACACTCATCACTGACACAGTCAAACCCTTTTGAGTACATGCATTATCTATCTCCACCAACACCGTCCGAAGGGTAGCGTTTTGGGCCAAGATCGGTGCTTCTCCTGGGACGGTGGGAGGGAGTCTCTGGGAAGTGCCCGTGCAGGAAGGGGTTCACCCCTGTCAAAATGGTCCCCAAATCCCCATGGAAAATCCACTGGAGGCCCGAGGTGTCCAGAGACAGCTTGTCCCACCGCGAGCTCTGGTCTCCAGGAGGTGGCCGTGCAACCAAAGCCGAGGGGGCCGTGCCGCGGGTGAGGGCCCACCCGGCGCAGGCGCTCCCGCCGGCACTGCCGCTTGGGCAGGAGGCAGGCGGGCGTGCGTCCCGCCACCTCGGCCCTCCTCCAACCCTCCTACGGCGGGTGGCTCGCGGGGGACCTGGCGTCAGGCAAAACGGAGGGCAGGTTTGGGCCGTGCTATGCAGCTCCTATCACCCGCCCCCGACCACCACCCGGCTCGGGTCGAGGGAGGAACGGCTGGGCCTCCGCACCTATGTTATACACAAAACATACCAAAAGAAGAATTGTCACAACGATTTCTGTTAACGAGGTGGGACAAATCCAGCCCTGGCGGAAGCGAGAGCCATCTCGTTGGCTTCAAGGGAGAGGAGCGTGCGCCACGCCACAGCCGGACCTGGGCCTCGAGAGTGCACGAACAGCACGATCCACCCGACCAAGCCTACAACAGACAGCCCCACTCCACAAACACCAGCGACTAGCTAATCCGCTTCATCAAGGTACAGCGAGAAAGCGTTTCCGAAAGGCGTGAGCCTTATTGAAAAGGCGGCTAAGAAAAGGCTGGTTCGTCCAAATTTGCACAGGTTAGCCAAAGGGAGAGAACTGCTCTGGGCCGCCCCGGGGCAGCAGCCTGGAGGCAAATCTTACACTTGCGTCTCTATACAAAAGTTACAAAATCAAATGGTGACATTATATTACATCTATTGTCCATAATATCACAGTGCTAGTTTTAAATGGCTAAAAACAAGAAAGGTTTTAGATTTAAGACATCCCTCCTGTAGAAATGTAACCCCTTTGTCCTGCTGTTGATACCTGAAAGCAGCCTTGCTCGAAAAAGGTAAAACCAATGAAATGTGCTAATTGAAATTAGGAGCATTTTTTCCTTGATAATCTCATATTTCCTAACACGTCCCATTGTTTCCCAAGGAAAAAATAAACAAATAATATGAATCCCAGCCTCAAAATCAAAATGTTGAAAAGAACAGTTCTAAAGCCCAGACGCTTCTTACCAGGTACTAACTAAATAAAACCCTTGCAGATTTACATACAGATTACTTTGACATGTCTTCAGAGTGTGTTAGCTTTCCAACAACATTCACAATGAAGTTTCACTTCTGAGGCCATGGAGTCCCTACTCGTCCTCTTCAGTTCTGCTTTCCAGAGTATCTGTACTGTCTTCCACTTTGTGAGCTGGGTGCGCTAAAGTATCTGCAAAGAAATGGCTCGTCAGTATTTATTTCCCCATACAGGTACAACAGCCTTCATCTGATTCCCTGCTCCACCAGGCACTTGATCGGTTAGGGTGATCAGACCTGACATAAGCAATTTGCTCTACTTGCAAACCAGTAGTTAAACCTGGAGCAGGGAACTCTGAGTACATCACAGTCTGACTTTACAGGGTACTTGAGACCTCAGGACAGGTATTAGTGAGATGAGGTGATGATCCCTATGCACAGCCACGGTAGCAGGAGGGCTACCTGCTGTCTTAGTGCAATCTGCACAAACTCTCCATCCTGAAGACCTAATGAGTCCTAATATGCACAAAAAAACAACACAGAGGCCATAATGTGCAACCTGGAAGTCAGGCCATAGATTTGGCTCATATTTCCTCTTGAATGATCAAAC
Organism: Haliaeetus leucocephalus; assembly: GCF_000737465.1. Taxonomy (NCBI): domain Eukaryota; kingdom Metazoa; phylum Chordata; class Aves; order Accipitriformes; family Accipitridae; genus Haliaeetus; species Haliaeetus leucocephalus. The sequence continues at coordinate 17,833,900 of NW_010973368.1, read as the reverse complement.
CCTGTCGTTGCCACCACCCAGAAATGCCAACTGGAATAGCAGGAGATTTAACACTTCAAGATCAGACCATTTGTCATCGCCCCTTTGAAGGTAAAGGAAGGTGCATCTTGCACCCCATCCTGGCTGCTGTCTCTGGACATTTGGGTGGCAAATGTTGGTGCACTGAAATGGAAACCATGTCACTCCTTAAGAGAAAAAGAGAGCACCAACATGAAAAAAAAAACAGAAATAAATAGACCAGTTCCACACTGGAGCATTCCCTGTGCAAGCTACACTCCAACAAGCTCTTACCTTTAGCCGTGTTCACCCCACAATGACACTACTAGCCATATCTACATATTTGTGAGCTCCTGCTACACTAATGCACTGCTGGGACACCACGATGCTTTGAAAATGCGCAGCTGTTAAACACTTCGCTTCTAGGCTAGGAGATAGGGAGGTAGATCTATGCTATTGAACAGGATTACCATTTCCTAGAGTGAACTGCTAATGTGCAGTAATCTGCTTGTTGGCCATGTGAGTGGCCAGCACTGAGCCTGATGCAGATGAAAACACCATGTACTCAAAAGCTACAAGGAAACTTTCAGTCCACAGGACTCCCTCTCCAGTGCAGGTGTTTCTGGGCACCTTCAAGCACCTACTGCTCTTTGGTTCGCTATTAACTTCAGTGCATGGCATGGCCTGAAACTGCTATTTTCCTATGGGGAACAAGGACAAAATTACTCATTCAAACCTTCCAGATCCATCTGCTGCTGCTGCTGCTGGACACAGACTCTTTGGTCACCATGAAGACCCTTGTCCTCTGCTGATTTCAGGTCATCAGGAGGCCAGCGCAGCTCTCCACTCTCCACCTCCCCGGACTCGGTCGGCTCCACCACAATTGACGGCAGTCTTTTGGACAGCTTGGGGTACTTCTCGCGTGAGTCTGGGAAGGCCTGGTGAGACATTTGGGGACACGTCCATCAAAGCCTTGCCCAGGGATGCATATTCAGAGCAAGCAAAGTACATGCTCCGTCTTAGCATCCATTCTGCTTTTGACATGCACTCCCAAAAACGCCCTTCAAACTGGTGCAGGGCAACAGTCCTGCACAGGGAGGATCTCAAAAGTAGCTAAATGCAGCTCCTTGCCAGCGCAGATGTAGAGGGGCTATAGGTCTCAGCACAATCTCCTCTGCACATATTGTCCCTTCCTGGGCAAAGAACCGACTTTGCTCGCCAGTGTGACGAGCAGACAATTGCCTTGACTTGTGTGATCTGACATGCATAGTAAAAATGGAAACTTAGGCGACAAAATTCATTATGTTGCCAAACACTGGTGTTTCAGTTCTGGTGGATTTTTAGGACACAAAGGTCATTGCTGTAACACTATGCTAAATGGCTGCTGCAGCCCTTCTAGCTGTTGTCCTTTTACTCTGGTATGATATTCATGTTTTCTTGCGGTGACAGTTTATTAAGAAGCCACCATTCTGCAGAGCTATTTTCTGTAATGTGAAACACTATATTTTATGATGCATTCATGCAAAACAGGTAGTCCCAGAGATCACCTTTACACAGAGGATGGTGCCAGCTATTATTTTCATTTGTCACATTGAAGCCGCAGGTCAAACACTATGGAGCGATTAAAGCTTGAAGCTGAACTAGGTCTTTTTAGTGAAGGATATTGTAACACATAAAAATGCTTTCTTGTTTTCAACATCGCTGGTTCATTTAAATCTCTCAGGGTACTTTGTTTTGGATTGGGGTTTCTTCTGGGTTTTTTTTTTTGAGGAACAGTAATTCCAGCTCCTGCAGGATGTTAACGTAAGACAAACTCTGTTGTTGCTTCACGGAAACCTTATCTCCTGGCTTCTAAAACTTCCGTATACCTGCACTAATGGGTTGTAAATTTATCCATGCTAGCCGAGTTTTGTTTTGTTTTGTTTGTAACAATAAAATCAAGGTGCAGACTAGGGGACTGAACTAGGGGTTGAGAGCAAGAACCACCCCAGTTTAACTCCAGGCACTGCCACAGATTTACTGTGTGCTGGTGGGAACCTCCCCTGACATCTGCAACACATTCACCACTGAACTGGGGTCTCTGGTTAGACTGAGCACTGCTGGTTATGTGGGCCAGTCTCAGCACAGCTCCTGCACGGGCAGAAACACACAGATATTCCCTAACCACCATAAAAGTGGGCATATCCCCCAGGGCACTGCCAGGGACCTGGGGGTGTCATAACCCACTGGAAGCGTTTGCTCCATGGCTTTTGCAACCTTCCTTCATCCCAGTAGCTGCTCTTTCTGAGCTTAGTGTTTAGCTGTCCCACTTGGCATCAGAGCTGGCATGGGGAGGCAAGTCCTTGGGAAGGGCAATTCTCTTCCTACGTGTCTGGGAAGCAGCAAGCACATTTTTATCATTGCTGTGATGCCCGTATCTGACTTCTGGAGATGAGGACGGACAATAATTCTCATCCTCACACCCTTGTTCCCCATGGTAGCGTTGCAGGGATTCATTACTCTTCGCAAATCTACACAGAGGTGAAAAATGTTGTATATCATTGTTAGTGTTGCAAAGTGAGACACAATTAAGAAGAACCTTCTTTAGTGAGAAAGCCCCTTCAGTGCACCCAGACCAGTGAATCACTGAAGGTAAACCTTTCTAATGCCACCCTAAGCTGCACCCACATGGGCATAACTTGTCCTGATCAAGCAATGCTGCTCATGCTGCCTTATCGGAAAAGTTACCCCCAACTTCCCATTACACAGCCTCCTCCTGTTTATAATTTGGAAAGACATTTCCATGGTAGCTGTCTTGACTGGAAGGAATTTTTAAGAGGCTGCTAATACGATCTTGCTATTTTCAAATATAAGACAAGGTAAAATCTCTCCTTGGCCAGGACAGGTCCAGAGACACCCCTGAGCTCTTCTTCAGACCCATGGTGGAGCCCAGCTCCCTGAGCCTCACCACCTCAGCTGGCAGAAAATAGCCATAAAATTGTGGGCAAATTGCCTTATTTCCTCCCAGGGCTGCACATGCAGGTGACAGTGACCTCTTCCCCCGGCTGCTGCTCGGGTGGCAGGGGGCTGCGTGACAGCCACCCCATCCCCAAGCCTGCTGGCAACCCTGGATGGGGGATCCAATACAAGAAAATTTCTGCTTTTTCATCTGCTTTCTGGAGCCCTAGGAAATGACACACACTGATCTAAAAATGCACTAAGAGCCGACTATTATGGCTGCAACAAAATTTAGGAAAGGCACCTGTGCGGCCTCAGCTTGGCTATTTTTGTTTGTGTCATTCTCATATGGTCTTTTCTCACACCGATCACATAATGTTTTTTTCCACCAGAGCCCAGTATTTACCACATCCCTCCAGGAATGAGTCAGGACTGGCAGGAAGCAGAGCTGCCTGTCGGGCCTTGCTATGTTTTTCTGCGGAAGCTGGAGTGTGTGACGAGTGGGCAGGAGACTGCAGGAAGAGAAGGACCGGTCTCCTGGCCAGAGTGCTTGGAAGTTGCTGGAAGAAACCTAGTTTTCCCACTGAGTCACTGATTTTGCGCTACCTCTCTTTTCTTTTTACTTTTTTGCCTCAGGTGGCTATCACTAAAATGTGGATGGTACCACCTTCTCCCAGAGAGGAAGGGTAAAGGAGCTGGGGGAAAACCTCTGGAGCATATGATCGGGGACACCATAGAACAGCCCTAAATACACAGGTGGAATCGGAGCTGGCACAGAGTTTGGGCAGCGTACAATAACACAGTAATGAAAACCTGGGACTCAGTGAAAAAGAGGAAAGAGAATATTGAAAATGTGCTCTTTGAGTGAGCAGCATCTATCCTGTGCAGTCAATGAGGCATGGGAAAGCCTATGGTACACTCTTTCATTGCACACAGCCTTTCATTACATGCACAAGTAATCTGAAAGGAATTTGCAAGATTTCAGCTCTGACCTCCCTGGCTTCCAAATGCTTGGTTTTAACCTGCAATAGGCTGCTCCTAGAGTAGTTTTCTGAGTCTAGTCGCAATAATACACCTTATGCTGAGAAGCAACTCAGGTCCACCAGGACACGTTTAGGTGGTTTGTCCCTGGCAGTGACACTGAGAGTCATGAGCACAACCACAGAGCACAAACGGGGGTGCGGGGGTTGTCACAAGGGGGGCTTGGGACATCGTGATCCCTCCTGCTGGAATTAGCACCGCAGGCGGGTATGAGAGTGGGTGTGTGAGATGGCCTGGGGACAGAAAATGCTCTTGCACCTGCCAGCAAATGGCCCTGACCAGTGCTGCTGCTACGATAGCACAGCCATTTATGTGAATTACACAACCGTTTCAAATGGTCTCTTTTCTAAAAAGGGAGCTCCCTCTGAGCCTGAGGAAACTTAGCTCATTACAAGGGTGGCTGTATAAAAGCTGCAGTACAGTATTGGCTGGATGTCTTCCATCACACGATGGTGGCTTGATCTGAACTCTTGGTGACAAACAGCCTCTTTGCTTGCATCCCTGCAGGGGCCGGGCATCGCTGTCACCGTGCCCCAGAGACGTGGCACCTGACAAAACCCTCCTGCCAGAACTCTCACCTTTTAAAAATAAAACCGAAGTAGGATCAAACAGGTATTTCAGGGCTTGTTCTTCTGGCAGCTGTGCTCTGCAATTCGACATCTAACGTGTATGACAGTTATTGGTTGCATTAAATTGCTTTTGAAAAGCAACTCAGGATACTTTCCAGTTCTTCTCAAGTTACCTGGCTTGAAGGGCCTCCTTCTTCCTCAGGAGTCTGGCTGAGCGCAAATTCCTCCATCACCGGTTCCCGTGTGTTCATCACCTCTGTCATGCTGCGAATATTAAAGCAGAATGGGAAAACTCAGCTCTGAGCTTTGGCCCAACACTTAATTTAAAAAAAGACATTAGCTTTTAATATTTGTTCAAATAATTGCGTTACAGACTGTGCTTTCTAAACAGCCCACCGAGAAGCGTTTCCATGGCCCTCCAAGCAAACCGCTACTGCTGTGTGCCGTGATGCAGAGCAGGGCATCAACCCCACTGCCCCCCTGGGACAGCAGAGAGGACCCCCATAGAGTCCCAGAGTCGTCAGCAGGAAACTGGGAGTCCTCCAATGTTATCAGCAACCAGTTTATCACTGATATATGAGCTCAGAAATTGCATCTGTTGACCAAAAAAAGTTACTCATGGAAATATCAGCCTTGAATTAAATTCTCATTCTGATACCTCGTAATGTCTTCAATATTTGCTCTTCCCAGATGTCTCTTCCATTTAGTCATGAGCCAGCACTTCTTTTTAAACTATTAATTCAGACACACCAGCTGTATCGGTGTCTAAGGGCCAGATTTTCAGTAGTCTTTACTTGCCTGAGTATTCAGAGAGGTGTTGACTGGGATTTTCAAATGCATCAGGGAAGGTTTGGCACCTAAATTTCATTTAAATCAGGGACTTCGGAACCTAATCTGCTTATGTGCCCATTAAGCATCCCCCTGTGCTGTTTGGCACCCAAAGCACTACAGCACTGGCCCTTGCGCTCTCCTCGTTCCGCTGGGCACTTCAGCACCCTGGAGCAGAGGGATGAGAGCCGGCTGCAGTCCCCGCTGCAGGGAGCTCAGCCCAGCCCATGGCTGGGTAGCTGCACGTCTCTACAGCGTTAGGATTTTCCTCACATTTGAGATTTATAGACACAGCATTCTACTGAAAAATTTGAGGATGCCTGAAAACTTCATAATGCATATTAAGCGCGTAGGAGCAAACAGAGCCTGAACCACTCTGACCTACGGACTGAAGGGGCCACATTCATTTTGGACTGGAATACTTCAGCCCTCGATGGGTCTGGCCCCGGGCATTTCACTCTCTCTAGCTGGTATTTGTCAGGTACAGCAGCTACTGGCTGCCGGAGCCTCCTGCAGCACGCAGAACGTAGGCATCTTCAATTACACCGCCCTGCCACCTGCCACAGCAAGCACCCCTTTAGGCACGACTAAATGCTGCCATTAATTCTGGTCCTGCTTCGCTCACAAAAGCCTTCTTTGTAAAGGCTGCTCCTACTGAGAAATGCAAACTAAAACATCTTAAGGATAACTTGTTTCAGGCTTACATTACCAATTATCCCGCAAAGCTAAATTTTACAATATCTGCAATTACTACAAAACCCTTCACAATGACTTTAATTAGCTGTAGCACAGAGCAGCGTGATATCACAGAGACTTTCACTCCCACTGCATCGTAGTTAAAAAAGAGCACGGCAGACCCAGGAGACACTTGAGCTCAGCTGTGGGCCACGACCCGACCCCACAGGAATCCATCAGCTTAGGGAAAAGCCCTGAAGTGCCAGCTTTGGACCCAACAAACGCCGAATTAAACAGCACGTTTCCGGGTACACACACACGAGGAGAGCAGACGCAAGCTCTGAAATTTGGCAGGAGGCTGAACCAAACCCCTGACCTGGGCATCCCCCAGCTTACACAGCCTGAATCCTCCCAGAGCCAGGGCACAGTAGAAGAGGGACAGATTCTGCCTGTTAGGAAGAGAGTTTTGAGCTCCCTGCCCTTGCTTGGACCTGTACCCCTCTCCAGGGACACCACAAACCACCTAAGCGGTAAAATACATTTATTTTCTGGACACATGCTTTTATTCCTGCAGCATCCAGTGGGCCATACCACTGGACACCCACGGACAACAGCACTGAGGGAGTGGTGATCTGGAAATGGAAGACCCTTTCCCGCAGCAGTGACCGTGGGCCCAGCTGTGCCAGCTGTTCCTGCCACCTGAGACAGGGCTTAAAAGGACAGAGTCATGCCCTTGGACCCTTCCTTGCCCAAAAGGAAAGCAGCACTCCCTCCGTTGCCTCCTCCCTCTGATCACCGCTGGTGCTCATGCGGTTCTTGCCTTTTTTCCCCGTCCCGGTCCTGGTCTCTCCCTTGGTCCCAGAGGGACCCTTTTGCATCCCTCCTGCTGCCCCACCAGTGCTGCCTCTGCAGATGACCACAGTGGGCCATAGCAGGACGCCTCTCTCCCACCCCAACTCTTCGGGAAGAGTTGGTTTGGGGAGCTTTCACACTGCCTGTTAGCCAGACCCAGCCATGAGCCTGGAGGAGCACAGGGCCCACTGCTCTGATCATGTCCAAGATGAACGTCTTTCTTTTCAGATCCTTTTTGGGGTTCAGTGCCCCATCCCCAGCTGTCCTGGACTGCAGGGAAAGGGAAATGAGAAAGTGTGTGTCTGGATGGAAATGATCTTGGTGGCTTTGCGGGGGGCTAGGATTTATGAAGTCTTGGGCTTGGCTACCAGGGAGAAGACATGTCCCACTGCTGTGTGTCCTGGGGGTTGGTCCCAGCTAGCCAGCCGCAGATTCCTGCAGTCGCCCACAGCTGGCTGGTTTATTTTAGCAGCCTTTCAATATGTACCAAGTGTTTAAAACACTTCTCTGTCCTTGTTCCATGGGACATTAGAGATATACATCCACACATGCACTGTCAAATATGTCATATGAACTCAAAGATGTTGTTAAGACCTCATGAAATTCTATTATTGAGCAATAATGGGCTCCGTGCTTCCCTAAGACCACATTACACCCTGCAGATTATTTCTAAATGACAAAGACAAATGATTCTGGCTAGGAAAATGGTGACAGTCCTGCCAGTGTTACAGCAGATGCCTCAGTGAATCAGCTCCCAAGCTGTTGAAGCCCAGGCCATTTCACAAAATCTGTGCAACTTAAGGCTTTGATTGAATAGGATGGCAGAAGTGATTGTACTTGATGTGTTTCAGAAAAGAACATGGGGCCATGCAATTGGCAAAAGAATTAGGCTTTAACTGGAATAGATTAATTGTTCTCAGTCTCCTCTTAAAAACAGTAAAGCAAAGCAGAAGAATCTATATGGGCTGTGAAAGCAGTGAAGCTCCCAACAAGCTCAACTAGGTATTTAACATTAAAAATAACTAGAGGTAAAATAATTGAGAATGCCACTGCAAATCAGTTCACCTGAAACTTCGAAATCACCTGTAGGACATCACCGAATTGTTTATAAAGCCACAGAATATGAAAAAGGGGTTTGGTGGCTGCTTAGGGCTTTTTTAGCTATAATATGATTCATGTGCAGAAGGATTTTTTACTTTTCAGCCAGTTTTGATGGAAAAATATTGAGCCACTTTTAGTGCTGCTTTTATGTGAGATGTACTAACATACAACAGAAAAGTGGCTGATACAAGCAAATTATTATAAGAACGATATCTTTTTAAAATTTGGTCTTGCATTCATTTTATGTATGGTAGATGCTGATACCACCAATGACATACAGTAGCCATAGTGATGCAAAACAAAGCAATAAATAGCATTTACAAACAAAGAATAAATTCTGTTCTGGTGGATGAGTCACCTACTCTGAACCTTAAAATTCTTGTGGCAGTGAATTAAGGGATGCATTTACTTCCCCTAGGTTTCATTAAGTGCAAATATACCAATTAGGAAAAGAAAAAGCAAAATCTGTTCTTGCTTTTCTGTGAGAAAACCGCATTTGGAGAAGATTATCTTAAATGCAACTGTTACAGTTGCAGGACCACGCTATGCTGATCTTCTTCCAGGGGCACGGAGCAAATGCACAGCTTGCTTTCTGCTATTTGTGATGGCACTAACAAGGTCAGTAACATACAGCAATATATAGGCTGACAAGTGCTAAACCACCTACTGTAAGAAAGTGCTCAGAAACAATGCACACATTTTTATTTTAGGTTTTGAACAGAGGGCAAAACTGACCTGTGAAACTCCTGGTGGCAAAACAGTATTTGAATGAAGACCAGCTTCAGGATTCAAGAACATGAAGCATTTATGTGGCTATGGAAAAGAGGCAGCTTGTGTGACGCAAGCAAAGATTTCCTTAAGAAGAGGGGCAAAACCACATTTTATGGGACAGGCTGAGCCACGGTTAGGAAGAGCTTTTTACCTGAAGCAAGGATCAGCCTGGAGGATGCTCAGACATGCACCAAACTGTGGCCTGATCCTGCTCTCACCTCACCAACCAGGACGGGCAGCAAAAGGGGACACCCAGCCAGGGCATGGGGCTCCGTGGGAGTAAATGGTGAGTACAGGGCAATGACAGAAGAGAGCGTGTTACCTTCAATCACATCAACGGATGTCGCTTCCAAAAACTGTCCTTGCTGCAGGCGTTCACGTTGTTGATGAAGTGTCGTGCAAACTCTGTCAAATCCTAGAAGTGCCTGAAAGAGACAATAAAACAGAGTCAGAGCGTGCAACCAAAGCGAGAACGCTGGCAGTAACTGGTGTGAAAGAGTACTACTGAAAACTTGCTGCAGAAACTCCTACTGTATAATCTTCTATGCCAGATGGGATTTGATCTCACTAAGGATGCAGCTCGTAGCATACCTCGTGTATTACCAAGGCAATTAATGTTCCAAACCCACCCAAAGCTCTTAGCTGAAATACCTTGCAATCTGACTCTTTTTGTGATGCTAAACTTTATTCCTTAGTGTAAGCTACATAAAACCTGCTGAAACTGGGACAGTCTGAAATTCTCCCATACGGGAATTTTGATGATAGTTGGAAAACCAGAAAATAAAAATGTATACCCCTATTTGGCAAGATCAGCATGCTTAATGAGACACAGTTCAAACCATCAAAGAATGAGATTCCTGCTCAAGAAACTACTGGTCAAGGCACACAGAAGAGAAAATACACTGAAAGAAGGATACCTTAGGATTACATTACTGCGCATTTCTTTCAGATATCACAGGAGAAGTGATTTTTGCAAAGGTCTATTCCAAACTGAAAGTAATACTTTGACTGCTATCAGGACAGGGAGCCTGGTGAGCAGAGGTGAGGATCCCACCATTTCAAAGTGTGAATCACTGATTTCTGATGTCTTCTCTGTCGGAACATCTTAGCTGAAGAGTTTGAGGAATTACAGTGCTGAATATAGTCAGTATCTTGGCCAAAGATGATTTTCTGAGAAATTTGTTTAGCCCTACAGCTTGCCAAATATATATTCATGCCAGCCACAGCTATTTCCTTGGATGGGAAAAAGGTGTTTTCAGTGAAGTGAATGGCACTAGTGTATATATTTTATATCCTCCAGTGGTTTGGATTCCAGCCCAAGTGATTAAACAAATCAACCTGCTCTGGAAGCCTTCCTACCAAGATTTATAACACTGGATTAACTGCACACTGATTTTATTCAAAAACAATGACAGAGGAAAAATTGTGCATTGCATTCTGGAGTTTCTTCTCATGCCACAGGCCATGCGTATTGCAAATTAGGGAAGCAGGAAATCACATCTCCATCCCCAGGATTCAATTCAGAAGGTTTAATTCTTGTCTGGCAATTTTCCTTCCTAACCAATGATCAAACCAACTTCAGAGAGGCTAATGTTTTTTCCCTTAAAAATTTACGACTACGCTTAGTGCTTGTCTCTTGTATGGAAACCAGAGAGCATCCAACACCATGTTATCCAACACTCTGGGAAGATTTTTATCCCACTACCCATTACAAAACCGCTGCTATTAAACCTATGAAAACTCAGCATGAATTTGCCTACCTTCAATCTCTCCTTTAGAAAAGACTGGATGTAATAAGAACAGTTACTACACTGAGTCATCTGTCAATGACATACAAAATGGTGTAAGAGATAACGAAGCAGGTACCACATGGCCACTGGCTGGAATCCAAGCCAGGCCACTTGCTGTTTAGAGGTATCTTCAGATGCCTGGTTAGTGGTATATAAGGATCCAGAGAGTACTAAATTAATTAAGCCCACATCCCTTGCTTTTCCAGTCTCAGCAAAGGACCTCTGGATTGCACTGACCCAAGACCAATCTCTTCTCCAATGTTTTGGGCAACTCGGTCCTATGGTGCATGCAATGTTTGAGAGGGGATGTCAGGACCTGGGGGTCAGCTACTTGACTGCTGGAATAAAAAGAAAATCACTTAAGGACTGCAGTGTGGAAGAAGTCCCTTCTCCCAGCCCCACAGCCATATTTTAAAACAGGAAAACTTCTTCCCAGTCAAGATTGTTGAAGAGTTCAGTGTTTCCAGTGTATAAAACTACCAGAATGCATTTATTCTCTAAAGAGGAAATACTCACTTTATCTACCTAATAGATGTGATTATCTTCTTTGGCTGACACTAGAGAAAACATAAACTAATACTCTTCCTTCTACGATACTGCTTTATCTTTTAAAAACAAGGCACGGCTACTGAGACCATGCGACAAGCCTTTACTGCAGTGGAAGCAGTCTGGAATTTACTTGAGTAAAGCCTTTCTCTGCTTATCTCTTCTTGTCCCTTCTTACTTTTACCCACCTTTTCTGCTTTGCTGATTAGTCCAGCCCGGAGCCCGTTTGCTCAATGCACCCTCTCCCAACCCACCCCTCTTCTGCCCCCAAAATGACTTGCCCTCCTTTGCCTCAGCTTGATAACCAGCTTCTTCTCTGGCTCCAGGAGTACCAACACAGCTGTGCTGCTATAAACAGCGACCAAGAAGTCTCAAGTCTCAGAGCCCAGTGACACTGCCTGGCCACCCATGCTCTGGGCTTGGAGAGCCCTGCTACACCTCCCAGTAAAGAACAGTTGATTTAGGGACTACTCCAATGAGCTGGTCACATCCTGCCTCTTTAGGAGCCATAGCACCAAGCAAAGTGTGAGGAAACATGACCAAAGTATGGTAAGAATGATAAGAATGATAAGAGAGCTGGTTCCACCAGTGAGACGATGCAACGCTTCAGTGGTGGCCCCTTTGCCTAGATCAAGGGCCTTCAGCCTCCCACCCCACACAACGGGATGGATTTCCACCTGTGCAGCTTGGCACGGACCAAAAGCCCAGGCACCGAAAGGTGCTCTCTGGGCTTCTCTCCCACTTTGGAAAGCATCTGGGACACACTGTGTGTTTGGAGTTTCTATAGCACAAGGACACGGTCTGTCCCGGTGGCGTGGTCTCACCACCTACGGGAGGACAACCAGCACCCGGGAGCAGCAGCAGGATGTCATGCAGCAATTCTGGCCAGCTGGGGTGTGTGGGAAGCCCAGCCTGGCTGTCTCTCCTGGGCTGCGCCTGGCCTTGCCGTGCAGGGATAGGACTCCACCACACACAGCAGAGGAGGCCTTTCCTTGAGATAAATCCACTGTGAATTGCAAAGTAGATGTTTTTAAGGCGAGTGCACTTCATTGGGCAAAACAGAAACAGGAACCGGCCACAGGTTGCAATCCTAGCAGCCTGCAGATTGGCCGCTCGATAAAGGCGCCCCGCGTTTCAGAGGTGCCGAGCCCCAACGCTTCCCCGGTAGGCAGCAGCACCTCCGACATCAGGTCACTTATTTAGAGATGCCTCCTACTCTGAAAGCATCACCCCTCCTCTCCCAGCTGCCCCAGCGTTGGAGACATCTGGGTGGCAGAGGGAGACCTGACCGCAGGGTGCCAGGGCTGCTGGTGGATTAGCAGGGGCTGCGGGACAGCCTCCTCCCCTCCCAGGCTTCCGGAGTTAATCATTCCCTCACTGAGCACTCATGGAAATATTATGATAACAGCCTAACAATACCACATTGAAGGCGCACCTCCTAAAAAATAAGTGTAGATAGGTGGCAGAAATTGGCCTTGAACCACTGCTCCGCGTGCAAATTTATCATTTTTCTGGCACCGCAGAAACTGGAGCCCTCCCCTTCTTATTTCAATGGGACAATCCCAGGGGCTTTACCAGCCCCGTATTTAAATTGTGCTGGAGAGACGTCCCCCACATGGCTCCGCGGGCTCAGCTTCACGCACGGGAGGACTGTAAAGACCGAGTTCTGGGAGCTCGCCCATGCAATCGCAGCGCACACGCGGTTCCCACTGATTTCAGATAGTGCCTCAAACAAACCAGGAGTTCAGCCTTGGGCGTCCGGTCCCCCCCTGCTTCACCCCACTAAAGCCTCTGGATAAATGCAAACTTTTCTTCATTCAAGGCGTCTAGTCTTTGTGTGCTACAAAAAGAAACCCCTGCTGTTGATTACAAGGAAAATTGGGACAGGGCATGCATAAGAATGGCGTTAGGCAGGAGAAGCAATGGGCTACTGCTTGATTTTTGCAAAGTGGAAAATTTCGACGGGCCACAGTAAACCCTGCTCAGCAGTTCCCAATAAACAAACACGTCCAAGGAGGTTTTTCCACTCAGAAGAAGAAAGGGTGCCTTATTTGGGCCATTTGCTGCAGCAGATCGGGCTGTCAGTTCAGCCAGGGTGGATGAGTGGGCGATCTAGGACAGAGTTACGCTTGTTGCGGCTGATGAAGCCATGAAGGAGCTGCTCACACGGTACCAGAAGGTGCACGTCCCTGCAAGGAAATGTCAGTTGGTGTTTTCTAGGTCCAGGTGCCTCTGTGGATCCAACTCTTCTATGCCTCAGTCTTACGTTAGTGTCCTAGGAGGATGGAGCTACAGCTTATGCCCTGCAGTGCTTCAGGCCACACAGGTGGACTGGGCCGTCCATAGGCAGGACCATGCCCAGTACCTCTGCTGAGGGTGGGATACTAGCTTCAGCATCTTGGCACAACCCAAAATAAGCACTTACCTCAGTGACACCCTGCAGCCTCCAGTTTCCGTGACTGCCTACTGAGCTCAGCTTTTGGACACTGTGGATAGAAACTTGGACAGCTTCTTTGTTTCCCCTGGTTGCACATTTGTAATGGATGCACTTTATGAAGTGTTGTGGATTCCATGGGACTAGCGAAATGTAAATTACCGTATGGACCACGGAAGATAAATGCGCGTGTGTATGAACTCCTATTTAAACCTCCCACTTCTTTTTGGATGCAAATCTCTTTCCTAAGCAACTGAGAAAAGTGCGATATGTGTCAGAGTCTGGAGATTAGAGATCTGTTCTGTTCCCTCATTTCAGAAGCTCTTGTCTTTGGCCACCCACACAGTACTTGAGTTCTGCTCTCCGCAGGCCAAAGCTGCCTTCCTCTCCTCGGCAGCGTGTGCTCTGCAGAGGATGTCGATCTCTCTCAGGAAGCAGCAAGATGAAATGACTCTCGATGTGGAGGAGCAGGCATTTCAGCATGAGACACAGCACGTAGTTTGGGAGAGCGAAAAGGGGTAGGAGGCTGCTATTTCCAGACCATGCTGCCTCTCACCACTAACTTTACAGCGAGCTGCAGTTTTTACTGTTTCTGCTCCAAAGAAGCTACTGGGGTAAATATCATCCTGGGGAGTTTCTCAAACACTCATCTGCGGACTACCAACACTAGAAAATACAGGCTCACAAAGGGCATGGTCCTGGCAGATGACTCTAACTCAGCCTTCTTGACTCCAGGTGTTGCACAGTGAGGCATCAGGGAGCCGTTGTTCTTCTTGCATCCCCAGCTCCCGGAGCGCCATGACTACACGCAAACCTCACCTTCCAGTTTGTTGTAGTTGTCCAAGTTCCTGCCAGCCCTGTTTGCAAAAAGGAGCTAGAAACTCGACTCATAAGTGGCCAAAGAAGAAGGAAAAGAACTAAAATGTACCTGTGTTTAATTATCACAATTTTCAAAGCAATCTCATGATTTGGGGGAGATTTAACTCAGTCTGCGACGCTGCTTGCTATGGGTGCTTCCTTGGTAGGTTTTTCTTTTTTCTCTTTCTTTTTCCTGGCTGCTTTAGAGAAGCTCATTTATTTCAGCTCTTTGATCTCAGCACTAAACTACCTGAGCTTCCTCGCGGAAGATGCCACAAGGGATAGGTACGGCAAGGGAGGAGAGCAGGGCAGCCAGCCAGGATTCTCGGAGATAAGGATGAGGAGCAGACAGCCAGGAAGCATGTGCAGAGCAGTGGAGGGAGGAAGAAGCAGAGCAGATGGGAAGAATGACTAAGCCAGCTCCTCTCAATGCTGGTAGACCTCAGTATCGTGGAAATCTCCACAGAGTCTTCATGGAACCGTGTGCCAAAAGAAAGTTTGGATTTATTTTTTTTAACATCAGATTCAGCAGCTAATTGATGTGAGAGGACCTCATTAAGAAAACAGCCCCATCAAAATTAGAGATAAGCCTCAACAAGCTGTTAAATGTTTTTAGAGGTATCTCTTCTGGTACTTGCTGTGCAAATACTCTCTCATCCGAGAAGCTGCTTTTGGGATCGGAAATGCCTGTGCCAAGCGGAGTGTTTCTGAGCTCCTCTCACACAGCAAACCTTGCATCGGCTTCAATTTCTCAAAACAACCTTATGAAGCCAACACCTTACAAATAAGTATATTATTCCTTCTAATTCAGAGCAACCGTTACTAAAGGGTCTCAGGAAGAAATGGTTTTGTTTCTGGGATCTTCCCTGGAAGATGACAATTCTCTCATCCCTCATATTTCATGCCACAATTGTTCCTCACCTTACAAGCACCCATGGGAATTGGTGACAGCTGAAAATTGGCTTCATGTGCTTCTTTCTACTATTCCCTAGGTATTTCTGGCTGGTCCTGAATTCAGGCCACAGTCCCACAAGCAGAAGATGAGTGGGAAAAAAACATCGTAGAGCATCAACACAGAGTAGGTGATTCTTAGATGGAAATGTCATGGGAAATGGATTGCGAAATGTCTGATGTCTTTCTGGCACTGAAACAATACTCCGGATAGCCTATTGCTAGGCTCATTTCTAGGTAACAGAATAGGATAAGAGGTTAGGTACAGTCAGGTAGAACAGTATTTACTTAAAAGATAAACTAGTTCTTTCTCTGTAAATTTGGGGAAATCAGAATATGATGCTATTAGTGCTGTAATATATTGCAATATTGAGCATTTAGTAGAGAATTCAGTAAAGCCAATGCAGTAAAAGTGTTAGATTTAAATACCAAGCAAACAAAACCCCACCAGACGCTCCTAAGAGAACAATGACAACAAAGAGACTTTTAATGTTCCCTCTTGGTAATTAACAGCACAACCGCAGGTGTCACGACATCACAACCTAACACCAGAGATGCAGCTGGTTTTGTCTATGAATTAAAACTCCATCACCTTAATTGAATTTCCAAGTATGGGAAGTTGCCCCAGCCTGAGATGGAGGATATGAGAACACTGTGTGCTATCACAGTAGGGGTGGGCACGATGAAGGGTGAGGACAACACACAGCTAAAAATAAAGAAATTATTAAAAAAATAAAAATGCAGTATTTTTTTTTAATGAGTCATTAACGCTGAAAGCAGATATGCATTAATAGGACTGTGAGTCTTCCTGCCGACCAATTAACATGCACTTTCCGGATCTAGAGGTCTCCTAAATATTTGCACAGAGGCAGTTTATGTGCGTGCATGTCAGAGATAGAACTCAGCTGAAAATTCAGGCTGCATCTTACAGAAGTTGCAGTGGTCTCAACAGAGGAGCTGGACTTGGACTATTTTCTCCTAGTCCTATGGGGATATGGGCACTATGGGATCAGTCAATGCACCCTGATGAGAGCAGGGGATCATCCTGCTGGACCACAGCTTCTTCCAGCACTGGTATGTGCTCTGCACAGGATGGTACTGGTCATGCTCTCTCCAAACCATGAAGGAGAGGTGATCCCAGCCCCTACGGACTTACGATGAAGGAGGGACAAAGGCTGAAATGGGGGGCTGAGACAAGGTTTTAAGGACCTGTTGGTATCAATCAGTCTTTTTCATTCTACCTGCTTGTTATTGGTTGGCAGTTTTCCTGGGGTTTGCAATAAAGCCTTCCTTTGAAGATGGAACATGCAGGAAATTGATTCATTTACAGATTTTTCTAGAGAACGTACACATGTCTGAGGAGCAAAGGGAAGGGCTGTGGCTGAGGCAGATGCTGGTCTCCTTGAAGTCCTAGCAGGGCTCCTGCTGCCTTACATGACACAGGATCTGCCCCGATCAAGGCTTCTCTGACCGACCCTCCAAAATCGACAGATGTGGTTAAATAGGCTCAAACGCAGGGGCATAATTTCAGAAATGAGGGAGAAGGAGCAATTTCAGCCTGTGACACGGTGGGGCTGATACCTGATCTATGCAAAAGCCTGTTGCTTAATACAAAGAGATCATTGTGAGAAGGGAGGGAAAGTAGTGACTATATTTGCACATTCATTTCTTCTGCTAAAGTAATGTACCAGAGACGTTAGAGGAAATTCCACTTGATTGACAAATTGTCAGGCTAGATGGGGAAAGCAAGGAAACCAGGTCAAGTCATTCCCTGTTTGCTTGTTTTCTCTCTGTAATCATAATGTTGACTCTGAAAACATGTTTTTTAAGTGGAATATTAATTATCAAAATCCTGAGCTGTGAGTTGGATTCTTTTCTGGGCAGAAAAATTTGTTGCTCATTAAATCTAAGAGATGGAAAACACTGGCTCGAGCCTGGCTGCGTGTAGGCAGATTTCCCCGCTTCACCTTCATCTTCAGGCTACTCATAAGGAGGCATTGTGCAGAGAACCAGGCTACAGGACAGGTGTGAATAGCAACTTCTGGGTCCGTCAGTAAGATTTGAGCCTATAGCCGGGAGGGCTTCCTTCGCTGTACTGACTATACAACTGCAGTAAAGATCTCAGTCAGGAAAGGACTAATGGAAACAAATTTCTCTCTGTGTATTGCTTATTGTGGCTTGGGGGGTTAATGCTACATCCAGGCTAACCTAATCCCCCCCCGCGACTGTAGCCATATTCAGAGATCTACAAACACTGCTCTGTCCCAGATGAAAAGAAAATTTTTGTGGTATGTTCATTTGGCAGCAGGAAAATATTCACACCCCTTGCTCAGAGTGAAACATAGTCCTCATTTACAGAGCAAAGTAGGTTCTTTCTTTCTCTACAAGTAATCG
>NW_010973368.1:17813043-17815969 GCF_000737465.1 Haliaeetus leucocephalus | reverse complement strand
GGGGGCGGCAGCCCTCGGGGGGCCGGCACTTTCTGGGGACACGCGTGGAACCGCAGGGTGTCCCCCCCCAGCCCCGGCCCCCACAGCGCCCCACGCGCGGGACAGAGGGGCCCCGGGAGCGGACACTGTGCCGGAGCGGTTCCCCCCCCCTTGCCCTGCCCACGGGGGTGGGGCTGGCCCGCCCCCCCCCCCCCGCAGCGGTCCCTGCTGAGAAAACGCTGAATTCAGGAGGCACAAACTTTTTCTGGCTCTTTTGGGGGGGTTTCTCTCGAAGGGGGGGAGCAGGTGCTTCACCCCAGGGCGAGTTTCTCAGCTGCACCCCCTGCCCACGGCAGGGACACGCTCTCCTGTGGGCAGCATCCCACCACCACCTCGTCCAGAGGGGCCACAGAGCTGGGGCTGGCAGGCAGACGATGCCAGGGCTGTGATAAGGGGCTCCCCCCCCTGCCAGGGGGCTATCAGGAGCCCACCCCAAACCCGCTGGAGAGAGGCTGTCAGGGGAGCGTTTGCAGCTCTGCTTCTACTTGTGATGCTGGGGAAAGAGGCAGAAAATACCCGCAGCGGGGTGAGGCGCTCTCGTGGCAGGAGCCTGGGGAGCAGCGGTGGAGGGCTGTGGCCCCGGAGGGCTGTACAAAGGAGCGTGGTGCCCCCCACCACTGCCGTGCATCCCCCAGGGAAGCAGCTCGAGCGCAGGTGCAGAGGGGGGGCCGAGACATGCCTTCCTCCTGCTGCACGTCCAGCAATTGGAGCTGTGGGTTCAGCCGGCAGAGAGGCAGCCCCTGGGGTCCCCTCTTCGCTTGGGCCCGGGGGCAGGGGGGCTCCAAGGAGGGACATGCACCACAGCTGCCGGAACAGGCCCTGCCTTGATGCCTTTCCCAAGAGCGGCGATTCCAGCACGAGCACTGGAGAGCACGATGGAGCAGTGTGAGCACTGAAGGGGAGATGGATGTCAACCGGGGAGGCCCTTCCAGAATTTGGTTCGTGTGAGGTCCTGCGAAACCAGTGCCAGCACGCACGGAGGGCATGGGGCACGTGGAGGATCAGGGGAGGCATGGCTGCGGGCGCTAGAGCCTCTGCCCGTGTAACCTCCTCTTCGATCTCCTCTGCTCGGGCTAACATTGAGTTGTTCAGGAAACAAGGAGCTCGGCCTCCATTTCAGGGTGATTCATGCTTGGCTGGTGGGGAGAAAAATGTCAGCTGCTGCTGATTTAAGAGAAGACACCCGCCTGTTTCTGTGGGCAGTGCTGAAAGGTAATTGAATTAGGGCAGTGGGGCAGTGCTAGCACAGCTGTGTTCAGCTCTTCGTGCACCCAGACAACAGTGGACAGGAGGGATCTGTGCCCATGCCCAGTGAACCCATTTGGGAGTGAAGGCAGCTCCTTCCCAAAGGATATATGTAGATATATGTACACTCTCTGTATGGGACATTTTCCAGTGCCAGGGTTACGGGCATGGACACCCACCCAAGAACTGGTTGTGTCAGCTCTCCTTTGGGAGCTGCTCCTGAGCTGTGAGCCTTTACACACTGGGTGCTTTTTACACGCTCCTTCTGCAACTGTGTGTAAAATGTAGCTCTCGGTTTAAACCTATATATGCAATAGATAGCTTCAGTATATAAAGACGCGGTGTGCTGAGGATGAACTCTGCTGTGGCAATGGGCTGGCCATTTGTTTCTGGCAGTTTTGTTCCCAGACTTGTAATCATGAGTTTTTCTTGTCTGAGGACAAAACAGCTGTAAGGGGAGATTTATAGGGTGGATGTTAAAACCAACTTCCTAATAACATTAGGAATTGCAGGAAATCTTTAGGAAGAAGGCATCCCTGTGACTAGAACCCCAGGGTGATATTAGGGAGCTGGCCAAGCTGCTCCAGTGGGTGAAACAGAGAAACTGCTGCTGCCCTCTGTGGGCATCTCGATCCCATCTAATGGCACCAGAATCTTTCAGGGAGGTCAGTGGAGACAGTGCGGTGCCACTGAGGGACCTTTGCCTCTGCTTCCACTTCTACTCTCCACTCCCCACAAGCAGGTTCCTGCTTGCACTTTTTCCTGAGTTGCTTCACCAGGAGCTGCAACAGGCAAGGTGGAGAGCAGGGACAGGGGGTGACGCTGTCAGAAAAAAAGATGTTTTAAAGCTATTTTGAGTTTTGTGTAAACAACTATTTCTTTTGGTTTAGTGGCCAAAAGGAAGAAAAGAACAAGCTTCTGTCCCCACCACAGGATCTGTGTAGTCCTGGGTGGCAGATGTGCCTCGGTGGCACACAGAGGCTGCACCCAGCCCTGTGGGTACTGTGGGACATGATGTCTGCCTTCAGCCCCCACGGTGCCCTGCAGAGCGTGGTGGGGCTTTGCTTCTGCTCCTCACAGAGATCGTGGTGGGGAAGTGGGCAGTTGTGCCTCTTCTTGAGGGGCTTTCAGGTAACGGGTACAGCTCAGACCCTCTCTGTCCTTCCTCCCCACCAGCATGTTGGGGCCTTCGAGGGCTGGGCACCGGTCGAGGGCTCTCTTCCCTTCTTTGGATGTCACTGGGCAATGGGCAACCGCTAGCTGAGACTGATTTAAGAGCAGCTGGCTGGGACACTACCCAGACAGAGCAGTAGGGATAATAAGGAACAATGTGGACAACCAGATGGGATGGTTGAGGTCCCTTTGGATCAAAGAAATCCCCAGATGCTGTTTGATGGTCCTCTTGTAGCAATACCTCCACTGGGTGTTTACCACGTATCTGGTGAGGAAATGTGACCCTTCGTTTCTCACACAGACACTTGTGATACAGTCCATGCCTTTGTCAGCTCAAGATGTGTCCGTGGCAGCTAGTGAAAACATTCAGATGAAGCAACCAGCATCTGCCTAGTGCTCTCCAGGAGGGCTTTGGAGTTGCGTTTGCAACCTTTGAGGCCCTGAGTGGGGAATTCACTTCCCTCCATGG
>NW_010973368.1:17812809-17813033 GCF_000737465.1 Haliaeetus leucocephalus | reverse complement strand
GTGTAGAGAAATTCCATGCGGGGACGGACGACAGGACACCAATATGATGATCAAAGTCGCCAGTTTATTGAGCCTAGCTGATCATTCTTATACAATTCTCTAAGTTCCTTAGAAGCTTTGATTGGCTGCTGCATGCAAGCATTTGGTGTCCACGCGCACAAACATAAAATGTGATTGGTTATATCGACACTGTACACGCGTATAAACATAGGACATAATTGGTT
>NW_010973368.1:17767476-17812543 GCF_000737465.1 Haliaeetus leucocephalus | reverse complement strand
GGCAAGTTGATCAGACAGCAGTTGGGTAAGCAGAGGACGTGGAGGGGATATGCTCCATGTGGGCTCCTGGAAGCCCCATACTGGTGGTTTCTGAAGCCCACTGCAGTTTCTAAAATAGGCTGGACAGCAAAAGCTCTCCAGATGATGAACAGGGTAAGTGCCAGCCAGCCAGTGTTATTCCTGCAGAATTGATTTGAACACTGCACAAATTGAATTTAATTTCATGATTGATTATGCCAGGACACCCCAAATATTGGATAGGTGCCTTTATTAAATAATATCCTAGAAATAATTCTTGGCTCCAAGAGAAGGAGCTTGCATTTTCGGATCTGGAGTAAGACTGGTTGGGGGAAGGCCATTCATCCTGCACACTAAATCAAGATGAAAACCCGCGGTCTGGAGGCTCGCTGAGATGTGCTGGTGCTGAGGCCCTGGGTGACGCCAGCTGCATGTGCCGTCTCTGGTTTCTCAGGAGGGGACCATGTGCAAGCCCCCGGTGCAGCACTGCTGCATCAGAGAAGCCCCTGTCTTGAGCCTCTGCCAAGATCTGACTTGTTATTATGGCCAAAGGCACCCAGGTTAGACATGCAATTTCCACAGGGTGGATGTCTACAGTGACGCTTGCACACGTATGTGTCCATCTTCTGTATCTGCCTGTAGACCTGTGTGCAAGAGATGCAGCTATCACCTTGCTTCTTCATGGTGTGTATGCTGCTTTTTTTCACGTGCTTTAACAAGTCAGTGCATCAGCTGAGAGGTAGCAACTGTCCGTCTTACTGTGTGTCTTACCATAAACCTCTTTGCCATAGATTAAAAAACCAATTTCTTTTGCCTCTGTTGCAGGGTAACATCAGAAGCAGGGACAGCCGTGCCGGCTCAGCCAAAGTGAAGGAATCAGATAAACATGCATGATGCTAAGGCGTTATTAACCTTGTGAATTTAGTGTTGTAAGTTTGACCTTTCTTCTCCCATCACTCTCCTCTCTATGGATCACTGCCGTCCCTCCTGGACACACCTCTCGTTGTGAATCGTGAGATGTCATACCTTGTTGTTTGCCATGCGGGTCACCTTGTGAGTGCTCCAAGACAATTAATCACCCCAGTCCTGATTGAAAATTCTCAGTCCTTCAATTTTCTGGTTGCATTTGACTGAGTAATGTCTTTGCAGAGACAGGGAGAGAAGAGTTTCCAATTCATTTGCAGATACATGATTATTTTAAAAGGTGGTGTTGTGAAGCATCTCGTAATACATAAAGTCCCATGGCTACGTATCCTGAAGGAAAACCCAGGCAGCACAGCTCCTCGGTCCAAGCGGGCATGGGCTAGCTGGCAACAGCGGGCTCAGCTCTCACACAAATCAGGCAGCAGCAAAAGGGGTCAATTCCCACCTGGTACAAGGGCTTTTGGATCAGAGAATCTGGTAACGCCGTGGTGCTGCTTGAACTGGAGAAGGTAAGGTGTATTAACATGCACTGAGCATGAGAATCACAGAAGCTTCAAATGCCAGGGCTTCGGGCTGGGAAAATAATAAAGAATCACACAGAGCTTTCTGATGTTAAATATAAAAAAACTTACTGGAAGGAGGAGAGTAAATTTTTATTAAAACACCTGTCTTTCCTTGGCTGCAGAGCTCCTACTTACACCCTTTCCCCATCCCTTCAGGCTTCACTCCCTGACATGCTTTCGAGGCCACACATTTTCATCCCTTGCTGCTGTGCAGGGAACGTGGCCCTGCATACCCAACCCGTGGGTGTGCAACACTGCAAGGTTTGTTCACGGGATAAGACCTGCAGGGATTGCCGTAATGGGGGCCTCCCTGTATAATACCAAAGGTTTGTCTAAATTATTATGCTTAATGTTGGCTATGATAATGCGTTACTATGGATGACAGT
Source organism: Haliaeetus leucocephalus (assembly GCF_000737465.1). Classification (NCBI taxonomy): domain Eukaryota; kingdom Metazoa; phylum Chordata; class Aves; order Accipitriformes; family Accipitridae; genus Haliaeetus; species Haliaeetus leucocephalus. The sequence goes on along the minus strand of NW_010973368.1, from coordinate 17,810,652 downwards.
ACTGGCTTCATTTCCTTCTCCAAATTTGGTCCCTTCTGGCGTTGGAGCAAGGTTTTATCCATCTGGATCACTGCATCATCATCATCAGATGTGTTCTATAGGCACAGGACTGTCCTCCAACAGCCTGTCTCCCCTCCTGGAGGCTGTGGTTGAGAGTATGGTTGCCATGGTGGTAGCAAGACAATTAAAATGGCTTTATAACCAGCTGAAGGTACTGACTGTTTCCAGGATACCATATATCCTAATCAATCTCAGCTCTGACAGACCTTGGAGCAAAGCCAGGTCCAATGACAGCAGTTGGTGGCGTTTGATTTTTTTCTTCCTTTTTCAGCCCTCTAGGGTTAGCTTTCCTGCATGGGTTTGAAGCTGCAGTTCAAGGTAGAAAAACCCTCCATCCTTTCTGGATGTGGTATCTTTCATTCTGCATCCTTTCATTTGGGCCACGCAGCACAAAAAATGTGTAAAGTTATCACCACTCTTCTGATCTCTTGACCCGCAAGAAGCTGAACTGTCTTCCTTGCATTGACTGATGTGGGTGCTGCCCTTTAGCTGAGTGCAGGGAATAAGGGATCTCTTTGTTAGAGGCTCCTCCTAACAGGCTGCGCTGCTCCCCCTGCCAGGCCATTCCCTGTGGGTGGTGGGGGCTGGAAGCAATATGTTGGAAGTCACACTGTATCCCAACAGCTTGGGATTCAGAGCTGTCAAGCAGTGGCTCATTGTTAGTACAACTTCTTCCAGAACGCCAGAAAAAGAAAAGGCGACTTAAAACTTTTTATGACCTGCTGACACATGAGTCTGGTAGGAATCTGACTCTCTGTGAATCCAGAGGAATAGCGGAGGGGTTTGGAGATCTGCTGCTGCTGCTGGTACTTACAGGGTTATTCTTCCCTACAGGTAGCAATGTGAGCCGGAGGGCTGCTCCAATTTGCATCTGGTTCTTCCAGCTGGCTCACGTGGATCTACTTTGTGGTGTAGGTGCTGCCCTGTGCTGGGTCAGCACTTTAGATGGACATATAGTATTTTTCTGAGGGCTTCTTCTGTCTTTGCCATGATTCATGAACAGTTGAATTCCCATTTTAGAGAGCTTCTGACTTACACAAGCCCTGAGGTGACTATGTAGTCCCAGGTAGGCAGCTGGGCCAGCCATGTCCTGCAAGTCTGGGTGAGTTTGCAGGGTGAGGCTACAGGATGGCACAAAATGGCACTCCTGATTGCTACTACTTTTCCCCACATTTCTAGAGAACTTAGCTCAGGGCTGCTCTGTGCGGCGCTGGACACTTCACTGATGCTGGTGCTACAGTGGTTTCAAATTCAGGGCTCTTCTGCGTTTCGTGGTGGCACTGTCTAGCTCAGTGTTCTCAACTTTTCTTTTCCTTGAATCCTCACTTATAGACAGAATGCTTAAAACAACCACAATTATCAGCATTAAAACAAAATTAACCTGAATCTAACTTAGGTTTATGGCCCTGCTTAAACCTCCTAGGGTCGTGAAGCCTGTTTTAGAAGCTGCTGGTCTATGTCTTTGCATGCCATCAATCACTGTATATCATTTGCTTTAGAGTATCAGACCTTGCACAAGTCTCCTGAATTTCTAGCATGCCTGTAGATTTGCTGTCTCTTTACTCTGTTTGGATTTACCTGATCCCTCCAGCTGTAAGAGTCTGCAAACAGCCTCCACTTCACAGACGGGGCACTCCACCTGGGCAAACACTCCTGGCATCTGCTGAAACAACAGATCTAGAAGCATTAGCCTGCGCCATTAGTCTCCAGGTTAGAGGGTCATTAAAAGTCCCCAAAGTAAACCAAAAACCTTGTCTGGAGGCTTTTTCTCCCTTAGGAACCAGCTACCTTCAACACTTCCTCAGTGACCAAAGAGAACAGCTTGTAAAAGCCCTAATTTTCCAAAGATAAGCAATTTAGCTATGTAAATGGGAAGTTATGGGTTTCTTTAAAGGCTCTGTCTGAACATATTTTTTTCCCTGACTCCCCCTTGACACCATTAGGTCTTCCTGGCTGCTCATTTTGGATGATTTTGTTTCAAAATATGTTTAGACGCTTAGGTTCTAAGAAAGGACAATAATTACCCAACTAACAATGAACTTAACCAACCACCCGAGGAGTCGGAATGATTTACAGCTTTCAAAGGAGCTGATGCTAGCTTGCCTTTTGTCTTTCTGCTTAATGCCTCTCTAATATTCTTCTCTGGACACAATGACTTTCTGAACTGTTTTTTCTCCTCCCTTTTTTTTTTCTTAAATAGAATGCTAAGTCCCTCCACCACCTAATTCTCTGCATACAAAAGAAGATTTAATATCCTCTAAATGACTATAAAGAACAAACCTACCAGATGGCAGACTTCGTTGCTCAAGGGGGATGCAGGCTGCGTTTCTTGGAGAAGCATTTCAATGTGGTTTTGAAAGAGAGAATCACTAGATGTATTAATCTTTTCCTTAGTGGGGTGCTGTGATATAACTCAGGAGAGGTGCAAGAAGAGGGAAATACAGTTTGTGATGCAACAGAAGAAACAAACAGAGCTGCATGAGGAACCTTTTTTGCTAATTTCTTGAATCTCTTTGAGAAACGTATTAACTATGACCTTGGGCATCTCTGCAGAAGTTTTGAGATGTAGTGCCTGGACTAGGCATAACTTTACAAACTTGAAGAAAGATTTAAGGAAGTTACTAGCATTCAGAGACTGATTCTCCAGATTTAAAACAAGGATGTTGCTGACATATAATCAATGCTCTTCAGGAAGAAACTGTTCTGCTTCATCCTCCTTCCATTTTTCCTATGTCAGAAGCCAACTTGCTAACAAGATTAGTTGATTGAAAGGAGGACTTCTTTAAGGGCAGACATTTTGCATCTCACTTATTTTCCAAGTATTCAGTTGAATAATTCACCTGACACATAGCTAAATAATTTCTCTTCATAGATTATCTGAGAAAAGATCACAATATTTACATATGGACCTATTGTTCAGACTTATTTGCTAAATAATTTATTGGAACAATCTGTGCTCTGTGTCTCATTTGTGGCCAGTTCCTTGGGAGATGTTGATATTCTGATGATGTGATATGTTTCTGTTCCCAAGTGGGTGAGTGTAACTTTCTGGAATTATTTTGTGATGTAAGTGGTTGTTATGAGTTTGAAATGTGTTTTCACGCTAAATTCACACTTGGTGAGTATTCCTACCAGAAAATGTGTTCCCTAGGATAACTGTGGAAAGCAAACACGAAAAAGGAAGGAACATAGTCAAAGCAAATCCATAAAAAGATTCAGATGAAGAGAAATGTGTTTGCAGGACACACTTATCTCTGTTGTGAAGCAATGTGATAAAGGAGGAGACCTTGGATTTACAAGGTAGAAATCGCTATATGCCAACCGGCTACATATCCTGTATGGACAACTTGGAAGACAATCAGCTGCCAGACCTGCTACCAAACAAATATGACCCACAGTCACTTGTGTTCTTTTTGGGATATAGGTTACACAGCAAAGTGGCAAGCAAAGCAAAGTGCGAAGTTACATATCAAATGAGGAAAATCGAGAAAAGATAAGGGCATATTAATGGTATGGCAACAATCTCAGTATTAGGGATGAAGAAAATAGGGTATTTTATATGTTTCCAAACTAACACAATGGCCTGTAGTAATGGCCACTACCTGATAACTTGAAAGCAAGAGAATAATTTCCATCATGATCTAGTGATCATCTTTCACCCTGAGTTTGGAGATCTGATCCCCTTATCTTTGCAAGTGCTACTGGGAGACCTGCTTGGTAACAAGAAAAGAATTCAACCTAACAACAGCCCATTCATCCTGGTGCTGCATCAGGCAAAAAACAAGCGTTTATCTGGAACATTAATTCTCAGCAGACCTTTGCTTTAAATCATGTTTGCTGTACGCCAGTATGTATATTAATATAGCCAGAGAGAGGCCTTACTCTCACAGAAAGTCAGTTGAACTATATTTCTCCACACTGTGAAAAAGTAGATTCAAATGGCATACCTGTCACAATATAGTCATATAGCTCAATGGGGAAAAACAACTATTCTGGATTTAATCCCAGCTATCAGTTGGAAAGACAGGTTGCAGTTTCTCCCTCTCTAGTATTCACATCTTTCTCTAAATTTTGAAGGATGTCTTTGGGCCAACTAGAAAAGACATTGACTTTTTTAGATCTTTGGCCATGTCTATAGAGGGAAGGTATTTTTCTGTATATCTATATGTACATTGTACACACTGTATCAAACTCCCTGGCCCACCCTCCTTCTTAACGATAGTCTAAGATGCTTCTCCTGACAATCCTTGTGCATATACTGTTTGCTCAGTACTTAGGAGATGTCCTGAGGTCCAGTGGTCCCTAGCTCTATTCTGCACTCTACAAATTTACTGGCAGTACATTGTGGGACGCTTTCTGAAACTGCAGGAATACTGGTCTGGAGGGGTAAATGTATTAAACTGCCAAACTCCCGTGATTCACATCTTTTCCTGCCATCCATTAATGTTTCTGGCACCATTTTCAAATTACTATTGGGCAGCAGATGGAGGACATGCTGCTAAGTGCTATGATTATGAGATTCATTAATATGGATGGCATTATGCACATGCATTTGTAGTTGGGCAAGCAGAAGAATTTGCATCTGGGCTTCCCTAAGACATTGGATACCGAGGTGATACAGCTGTAGGAAATGATGCTGTAGGAAGATGAGTTCAAATTTTGTGGCGTGCTTATGTGAAGCAGTTTTACATGATGAAATTTTTGTTTCAGGGCTCACATGGGCAGCAACGACTGGTGGGATGCAGGTAGTGGTGCAGAACTGCCAGTGGCAAAGCTTTTGGATGACAAAGACCAATTAGAGATATGAGCAGACCCCAGAGCTACACAAGAAGAGCATAGCCATGAATGTGCCCATCCAAGTGGGCAACCGTGCCACCATTACCTCTGGCATCCTACTGCTGATCAGGAGCTCACCAGCTGGGCTTGGGAGATCAGCTACAGAGCAAATGTTCTCACGGGGATTTGAAATGGGGAGGTTTCTGCTCCATCATGTCATAAGCCTGGAAATGTGTAAGACTTGGTGCTGGCTTTAAAGGGTTGTAAATGATAGATATGCATGCCTAGACTTTGCTAGCAGGAAAAGGTATTTTCCATGGGTTTGGAGAGGCTAACTGATCACTATAAAACATTCACTGACAGTAATGTGAAGTGGAAAGGTCCGTAATGCTGTGTTATCATAAAAACCGGGTCTGGGGGCTGGAATGGAGAGGGACTATTTGCTTCTAGAAAGGCTATGAACATTATGGTTCCTCTTCTTGTTCTGGGCATCTGGATTCAGCGTATGCTCTGTTTCCTTGCCCAAGGAAGCTCTTTGTTGGTGGTTTCGGCATGAAGGAAGAATTATTTAGCTTTGTTCGGAGTGGTTGCAGATGATCGCTGGCATGTACTTCAGGAAAATGGATAGGAGGGAGGTGGTACTTCATGAGGAGGGTGGGTGTTGCTCATCATGATGTGCCTCATGTGATAAGTGCCTGCAGTTTTTTGCACATCCATAAGAAGAGAGACATCCTGAAGGAAATATTGGAGCAGGAATGTGAGTGGGAGCAGGAGGCAGAAATTTAATATTTTAGGCAGATGGGGAAAGCATCTCTGCAAAATGACCAAAATAGTCATGACCACAACATAATGGATGTTTGGCATGCTGAGGACAGAGAGTGATTTTTGGCCTACAAATGCATTGTAACCAAGGGAATGTCTTCCTGTTTGATGTATTGATCGTGTGTGGGCATTATCTGTCATTTAGGGGTTGAGCTGGATCTACATGACCTTTTCCAATCAACTGCACCAAAATTAATTTGAGTGAGGAAAGTCATACATGACGTGTTGAATAAAACCCCAAAGACTACAGTGAAGAAACACACAAACATCACAGCTGTGAAAGAGATGCCTGATTGGACAAAGGATATATAGGACCACAGAAAGGTGCCAAAGCGGGGCTGGCAGTAACGAGAGCCCCAGAATGGTATGTTCCCTGGTTTGCGTGGGGTTCTCTGTGCCAAATCCAGTCTCCCCAGATGTTTGCCTCTGCGCTGCCCATACAATCCCTCCTTCTAGGGTGCCCCATTCCCATTCTTTGGGAGCACCTCAGGGAGTGCTGTCTCCCTGCTGTCTCTGTCGGCCCTGGAACAGATTCTCTCACACATTTTTTCCCATTCAGGTATCTGTCAGCCTCCCTGTGCATGATGATGCTCCTCTTCACACGGGTTGTGTGCTACAGGTGCTAAGGGAAATGATAAAACCTCTAAGTGCTTATTGTCCATCCTCAGTTTCCATGGCAACCAAGATAAAATGTTTCTTTTCCCACATTTCAGGAATGCCATTCACCTCCTTCCTTCCCACTCTTCAGTTCCCTTCAGGAGGAGGCGATGCTCACCTGGCTGCTTCCCCAGGGACAGACCCCTACGGCAAAGGCTCAGTGCTGCTCGCACCCCCAGGGCAGATGTTAGAGCGAATGGGCAGCGCTGGGTAGCTGGAGGCCATCACTTTGGTACAAACTCCCCAGATCCCAAACAGGTCTTGTCTGAAGAGGCAATGGTCGTGCCAGGATCACACTGGGAGCCGGTGTCTGCCTGGCTGGCTCTCCTTGCGCCTGCAGGAGTGGAAGGGGAGAGCCAGCTCTCTCCCAGCAGAGCATCTTTGCCTTGCAGGGGTGTGCTGTGCCATATGGGCTCTGATTTCCCTTACACAGGACCTACAGATCAGCACAAGCGCACTATAAATGAAGTGAGTTTCCCAGCGGTCTTCCTAAGCACTTCACAGCACCCTAAATTCTGCATGCACCTTGGTCAGCCTCGGTAGCTCGGTTGCAGGAGCCCACCGCTGATAGCTCACCTTCTTAATCAGCTAAGCAAAATAATGAGCTAGAGAACCTTTTCTAGAGTTTTTCTACCCGGGATGTATCACTATTATACACATACTGGGTTCGCAGTGTGCTTGATTATTTAACCAATGTGTTGCTGGTGCACTGAACGCTGCATTGTGTGAGCTGCTGCGGGTGTACACGGCTGAGCAAACTGTCCGTAACGCAGGCATGGCATGTGAGGGCTGTCAGTCTGGCTAATGGCTGCAGGGTGGACATGGTAGGCAGCAAACCTGTAAGTCTCAGATGACTTCATTTTGGGTTGTGTGATGCATGTAAACACATTGGAAAGAGGGTTGAATGCTAAGCAAATAAAGAGCCAGTACCTGGAGAACAGGTTTATATATTGTCTAAATATTTAAATATATATTATATAATTCATATGTATTTATACGTATCTACTACTGGAGGCTGTCTCTGCACTGTGTTTAGTGAAGCTCTTCTCAAGGCATTTGAGTGCATTACTCAAATCTGCTAGGTCTCTGCCCATCACTGGCTGCATTTGCTAATGTCTACTTTAGCAGACCCTGGGGCACTTCTGAGGTAAAAAAAAAGATGCTGGGCATTACTTTTGTCTTGCTTCCTACTGCCAACAGGGTGGTTCTGCGAAAACGGTCTATCCCACCACTGTCCTATCTGGCAGCATAATCTGTACAGCACACCTGTAATATCAGGGAAGTTATCTCTAGAAATATAGTCCAGCTCTTCCTAAGCTGAACAAAGAGTGGGATCACTGTCTGCCTGCAAACGCTTCTGCCAGAGTGGTCTTGCCTTCCCGCAGCGCTGGACTGGCTCCAGGAGGGCCACCCCTTTTCCATGGCTCTCCTTGTCTTGGCAGTGCTTCTCCAGATGGAGACCAAATGTGCAGCTCTGGAGAGGCAGCCCCGTCGGGGCCCTGCAGGTTCTGTAGAGGAGCTGTGCAGTGCTGCTAAATGAACATGCTCCTCTCAAGCGCTGGGAAACGATAGCACCGGAGAGCTGGCATCTAGTCAAGGCGTCACTGAAGCTGCGGCACCGGAGAGCTGGCATCTAGTCAGGATGTTGCTGGAGCTGTGGTGGGCACACAGGGGTACCAAGGAGGTCAGTCCCAATAAGGAGGAGTATCACTTGCTTAATGTTTGGAAACCTACCAGAAGTGGCAATGTTGGTACCAGAGCTGGCTGAAGATCAGGAGTTCAGGTTCTCCAAAAATAGCATTTTTCTTGCCTTTTTTTCCACTCCCCTCCCAGAATCTCAGCAAATTGGGGTCAAAGACCCATAACCTGAAGGCTTCTTAGCCCAGGAAAAGACTTTCCAAATACATCTTTCTGACTTCACAGTTTGCAGTACCCCCAGCCTGGGGATGTTAGGGATCCAGAAGGCGGCACCCCACAGCCTGGCCTCAGATTTTGTCAGCTGAACCTAACATGTTCTACTTGAGACATTCATGACCTGAAGAAACCAGCTGTTGGCCTGAAACTTTACTGGAAAGTTTCCAGCCAACCATCGTTTGAAATGAGCCTTCATGAACCCTAGAGACCAAACAGCCTCACTGGGAAGTCAAACAGCACCTACTCGTGGAGGTTTCTTATGGGTCCATCAGGATGAGCAAATGAAAGGCCCTAGGTGTGGACCGTCATCCACGCTGTTTAATTGTCATCTTGCTCCCTGGCCTGGTGCCGGCCGGTGCCCTGGATGGCGTGGAGGGCAGCATGCAGCGAGGACCATTCCCAAGTGAGCAGTGGGGGCCAGGCTGCACCAGCTTCAGCACCGTCCTCCACACACAGTCCTCCATCAGTGCCACACTTTTTCCACACCCCCATTTTCATAGAAATAAAACATCACCCTGCTCAACCGCAACACTAGCTCAGAAGCTTTGAACTGGGAAAAAAAAAAAAAGGAAGATAATACTAGAAATATCATATTATGGCCACAGGGGCAGCACATGGGGACCAGATGACACCCAGAGTCAGATGTGTTATGGACTGGAAGTGGCTAATCTGTGCCAGTTGACGTCAGGGCCAGAGAATGGTCCCTGAGCTGATTTTATTTATTATTTCAGTCCTAGACTAGCCAGTAAATTTGGTATGGAAGTGAGCAGCATGAGGACATCAGGTACTTTTTATGCAAATTAATTTAGTTCCTCTGGTGTAACGTTTCCTTAATGAAGGTTTTGTGGAAGCACCTCAAGGTACAGGTGTATTGTTTTGCCTGTATAATAGGTTCATAAGGGTGCTCAGGATGAAGTATGCTACACTAGAGTTTCTTCAAATTGCCAAGGTGACCAAAATCCTCAGAGCTGCCCAGCTCTTCTGTATGTATTGATTGTCATTTCGGTGGTGGTGTTATAGACTGCCCATAATTTGCCAAATTCCCCACAGACTCATTATGGGACAGTTTCTACATGGACTTACCCACTAGATGGTCAGCGTACAGCATGGGGAGCGGGGGTCATCCAAGGTGGGAGGATCTTAACTAATATTATGTTACCATTATAACATTATGTTAACATTATAAATACTAATGGCTTTAAACTGAAAGAGGGTAGATTTAGATTAGATGTAAGGAAGAAATTCTTCATTGTGAGGGTGGTGAGGCACTGGAACAGGTTGCCCAGAGGGGCTGTGGATGCCCCATCCCTGGAAGTGTCCGAGGCCAGGTTGGATGGGGCTTTGGGCAACCTGGTCTAGTGGAAGGTGTCCCTGCCCATGGCAGGGGGGTTGGAACTAGATGATCTTTAAGGTCCCCTCCAACCCAAACCATTCTATGATTCTATGATTATTTCAGATTTTCACTCCTCTAGTTTACAAGTAGTCTTTGGAAATCAGCCTGGGATTCCTAGGTGACTTGAAAGAAAGGTATTTGAAGAAAGACTTGAAGAAGAGGGCTAAAGAAGGGATTGGCTGCACAGCTAATTCCACAGTGTAGCCATGAGCATCTCGCCTATCTCCCAGCGATTCCCATTACATCTAAACAGACCTGTTGTAATGAAGCACTGAGAAGTGAAAGAGGGGGTTAATATACTAGTTTGTTACTGCTGGAGGTATCATTTCCAATTTGATGGACGTCACAGGAAAATAAGCGTGGTTGTCTCAGCTGATTCTTCAGGGCATATCTGGTGGCTAATTTTCCTGAAATCTCCTGGTTTTGCATTAGTTAAGAATCTGCATAAGTGACTTTGAAAGAGGAGATTGTGTTTATATCCTCTTGGTTTTATTTAACATTGTACTCTTATTACCTGGGATTTACTCTTCTGATGTGATGCATTTTCCCCCTCTCAGATGAAGCAAAGTAATAGCTACCCAGAGGCCTGCAAAGCATACAAATGGGGCTGAATTGGAAAGGTCAGCCCTACAGATACGTTGGACCATGCCAAAGAGCAAGGTGAACAGATTAAGCTATATAAATATTTGAAGAGCTGTAATTAGGACTAATGTGGCCTCACTCCCAAGGTTCATTATTATACATGCACATGGCAGAAAAGTAACTAATCATGACCTTTTCCCACTTGCTTTTCCTTATGTTTTTGACAGTGTTTTTCACTCACTCCCTAAGATGTTCCTGGCTCACACTGCCTCCCTCGGAGGTGACAGGAGATTTGTCATGGCTTTCTGTGAGGCCAGGAAAAATCCCTGAGAGGTTTCAGAAGCAAGTAAGGGGGAGATGTTGGCTTTCACCCAGGCATCACCCTGTGCTGCTGGGGTCTGGGGCAAGGAGGCAGAGGTTTCCCAGCATGGTGGAAGCTCTCGTCCAAAGCCCAGCAGGACTTGAGGAGCCCTTGCTAAGGACACCAAGTATCCCAGTGTCACAGACACACAAGCACCCTCCTCCTGGCGGGACGACTCCAGCTCATCCTTAGCCTGAAGACCATGTATTTGCGACTCCTAGACTCAGCTGTTACAACTCTTCTTGAGGCATGCAATCTCACAAGCTAAAAACACTCTAGTTGGTACAAAGCACAATATCCCCTTTGCTTAGCAACACACGTTTCCATGAACACCTCACGCCATGAGGCTCGCTGTTATCTCATCGCTCATCAACTGAGCCTGATGCAAGGTCTCCATCCTTGGATGGAGGTAGGAGGTGGCACAGCTCCCCGCACCCCTGCTGCCATGTCCCGCAGCAGCAGCCACCTTCCTGCGACAGAAGAACCAGTGGCACAGCCCAGGGGCTGGGCCACCATGGCAGCCGTCCTGAGTTTTATGGTCCTCAAAGTGCAGCAGTAGGTCACCACCTTGGTGCCACCACCTCCAGGCAGGGAGAACACAGGGGACCGGTCGCTGAAGGAGAGTTGCCTACTCCTTCACAAGGTCTGAGCTGTCTTTCTTAGAAGAAGAGGGTGAATGAGGGTCAGAGACTTTTTCCACATTGCTCACAGACAGACCCTGGTGCTGGGTGGGGAACAGACCCACAAATGCTCTCTGCAGCATCCCACAGGGGATGCTCTTGGTGGGAGCCAGCCCCTGCAGGCCTGCTGGTGTGGGCCAGGGCTCAAGGCAGACACCCACACCACATTTTTAGACCTCCTGCTTTTCCAAACATAGCATTTTAAGTCTCTACCTGTGCCCCTTGTCACCACGCTCACGGCTCAGGAGGAAGCACCAGAATTACCAGCTCTAAAGCACAACAGGCATGCCTGTTTTAAACCAAACATGGTGGTGTTGGACATCATCAGCTGGACCAAAGGAAAACTTTCTATGGCTGTGAACCAGTTTTGATGACATTTCCATTGAGAAAGACTTACTGGTCATCTGACCAAAATGAAAGAAAGAAAGAAAGAGGCAGAGTAAGGGAGGACACGTCTCCAGAGAGCCTGGAAGCTTGCAAGCACACCTGTGCTGCACCGGCCAGCAGCCTGCACCCAGACACATGTCTCTGAAAGTGCCAACAGAACAAGAAAATTCACATACATGCACAGGAAAAAAGAAAAAAAAAAAAAAGAAAGAAAAAAAGCTTGTTTGCTGCCCTTCTCTTCCCTGCGGCTAAATTAATTGGGTCTTACTCCTGCTGTCTGTACGCCGGCAGTACTCCCACAGCACTGACTTTAATAGGAGTGCAGATTGCAGGATCAGGCCCACAGTGTCTTGGAAAAGATGAATAATAATCACTATGTGGAGAAATACTGCAGTTTGCAATTCAAAGAACACTTTAAATCTGCTTAGCAATTTGTAACGCCCACAGTAGCACACTGTGTAAAGCTGCAGTTATGAGACAAATCACTTCTCCATTAACTGCAGCTCCAGGATGTGCCTTATGGCAGCACGCACGGGGAGCGGGGAGGGGGACACCGCATGCAGGGCGGTGCAAGAAGCTGAGAGGTTTGCTTTTTCCAGCAGCAGCTGTGTTATCCCTTTACACTTATTTTCTGGGCTTGCAGCAATCCCTATACTGCCTGACTCCAATGTCCATCCATCTGTGGACGGTTGTGCCACCTCTCGGATCTAACCATCTCTCAGTACTGATGACTTTCCTTCAAAACCAAATTACGTGAATTTTTCCAAATGATGGTATTTTTCCCAAGTGCGTATCTCAGTGTTGTCTGATGAAGCCTTTCCTGGCCAGCCCGTCGGTGTTCCCTCAACCACCCAGTGTGCTGCTGGCAGTTATCTGACCTCACCTACACCCGAAACATCCCTCTGCCATGCTGAAGTGCAACAGTGGAGCTATAAAAGCTTATTTTAAGGGCCTTCCTCTTTCTTATTTAAGCCTTTGACATCCTGCTGATCTTCTGGAGGCAGAAAACATCTCCAGATGCAACATGCCCTTGGCTGACTTGGGGCTTTTTCACACTAGCAGGAGGCACTGAGCTGTTCGGGGCAGGAGTAAGCAAGTGGCAGGTCCCAGCCTCAGCCACCACAAACTGGTGTAATCAAACAGCGTTTGATCTGCACCCACTGCCAACCTCGCCTGGACCACGTCGAGAGCAAGCAGCCTGGGCAAGCGTTGGGAGCCTGTGGGGAGAGAAGCCCTGGGAGCCCATGGCAGGGAGTGAGGAGTGTTGTTGTCGGAGTGAATCCTCCCCGTTGTTGTGGGAGGGCTGGTTCTGGGGAGCATTGTGTGGGCTTGCAGGTGAGAAAAGTCTCAGGAAAGAGCCAAAATTGAAGAGGTCACACTGAAATAAGCCAAGAGAAGCCAAAGGGAGACTTACTCTGATGTTCAGCCTCCAAAGCAGGTAAAGGCAGTGTGTCACGGCAAAACAACCCTGATCGGCGGGACTGAAGCCTGAACCCATTCTCCCCAAATGTCCAGCTGGCATCTCAGGGGTCCTCTCGGGTTTGGGGGAGGGGTGGGGCATCAGTAAAGGGAGATCTTCCCTTCTAGCTTACAGGGAGGGAGCAAAGCTGCTAATTCTAGAGCCAGCAAGCCCTGCAGCTGAACACCCATCACTGCCACCGTACTGTTAAAGGGTGGATTTAACCCACCCTTGCCAGCTCTGACCCTCTTGTCCCCAAACTCCCCCACGTGCCACCTGCAACAATCCTTCACCACCCTCCGGTTATAATTCGATGGGTACGAGATGATGACAAAAAGCACCGGCAGATACACTGCCTGAACCACAGCCATCAGTGGTAGAAGGCCATTTACAACAAATTCTGCGCTGAAGGCTTGGCCAGGGTGACCTGGCTCTGAAGTGCCACCAGAGCAGAGTGGGCTGCTGAGCACAGCTCTCTACTGAGAAAAGGAAAGACCTTGGACACGCCAGAAATAAAAGTGTGATTCGAAACACAGGGAGAGGGAGGACAGTGAGCTATCTTGAAGCATCTACATGAACCGTACGCTGACATTTAAGCCTGACAAGGCTGGTGAGGAGATCCAGGCAGACTGGGGAATTAGACAAAAGGGCCAGGGCCTCTGTGCAAGCTTTTATCTCATTCCTAGGGAAGGTGTTTGGAGACCTTGAATGAGAAGAAAGGGTAGCAAGATAAACAGAGCAGGCAGCTGAATCCCCTCAAGATTTTGAAACAATGATCAAAGGAAAATGCAAGAGAGGAACGTGCCCTCAGAAAGTCAGGAAAAAGATTCATAGCTCAGCAGTGGGGATCAGGTATTAGAGGAGGTATTTCAGCTCCTCCAGGGAATCCAGCCTGTCCCACACCAGGAAAGCACACGCTCGTGCTGCAGGGAGACCACGGGCAGGGCTGAGCAGAAAGGCCAAGTTTCCTCCTGCCCAGATTATGGGAAATGCCGCAGGTCCTAAGTGTTGGATCTGTGATGGCATGGAAGGATGTGTAAAAAATAAGATAATATATGTAAAGGAGAAAATTTTCACAGCAAGGGTGGTCAAATGCTGGAACAGGTCACATACAGAGGTTGTACAATCTCCATCCTCGGAGATTTTCAAAGCTTGACTAGGAAAGGCCCTGGGTAACCCGATTTAATCTTGAAGTTAGTCTTGCTTTGAACTGAGGATTGAATTGAATGATCTCTGGCAGTTCCTTCCAACCTAAATTGCTCCTTGATTCTGTAACTCTATGATCTGAAATGATCTCAGGGTAATATTTTAAAGTTTTAAGATGTTTGCCTGCTGTACTGGAAACCCAAGCACTGCAATACTTGGACTAAGAAAGCTGGAAGGGAGCTTACAAGAACATGCAGGCCATCTGCCAGCTCAGCAAAACCTAAGCCATTCCTAGAATGACTCTGACAACCAAAGTCAATCTTCCCCAGTTTGCTCACAGACTGGGGCAGATTACATGTCTCTGCTCCCATTGTGAATGTGAGGGATTTTACCAGCCAGCATTTCCACTGGGCAATGCATCTCCACTTGCAAAGCAGCAAAAGAGCATCTCTACTGCTTGCAAGCATCTTGCATTTACTTTACAACCCATCTTAAGACAAGTTTTAATGCTGAGCTTGGGTAGTGCTGTGCTGATGGGGGAGAAGCAGGAACATTTCGTACACTCGAGGTCTCCCTGCAGACTTCATCCTGCCAGCCTCAGGAGACAGTGTTTGGCCACAATGTGTTTCAATCAGCCTGTGGAAGAGTAAGCCCCAGGTCATGAACCCTGTAGCCCTGACTCAGAGCAGGAGCTAGAGAAATTAAAATAAACCTGGAAAACAAAAGTGGAAAAAAAAAATACCCCATGACACAGGCTAGTCCTCTGTGACACCAATGGCAACATTTGATTTCAAGCTGGTCATGCCTTGCATATTGAGGCATGGCCAGGATGACTTACCTTGCAGTTCTCAGTCACCCAGCACTGAATACCTCCAAAAGATTACATTTGATCATTATTTCTTCACCAGTACCTTGAGGCTTCACTATAGGACAAGCACCCTACAGAGCCAGATATCGTGTGCACAAAATATACCCCCCCTGCTCCATCTTCATAGAGAAATTTGCAGTCTGTTTTCTCCCTTGACCCACATTTTTGTAGCAGGTGGTTTTAAACGGAGGAAAGAAAATGAGAAGCAGCTGTTTGATGGCTACTGAAGGGCCTGGCATGGTGGCAGCAGCAGCCCGGGCTGAGAAGGATTAATAGGCAGTGTGCATGTGAGGAGGTCAGACACGGCAAATAAATGCAATTTATCAGAGAGTTACGGAAATAAAGGAATGAATCACATTGCTCTCATCACCATAGATGAGGTATAAATAGAGTTAATCAGCACTGAATGAAAGCATATTAACTCAAGGAGAATTATTCATGCACTGCAGGTGTTTTCCCAATCCCTGTCCATGGAAGTAATGAGTGAGAGCAGTAATTGGTGTCCAGCCCATCTCTAGCCAGCAGCTATTGCCCCTTCTGGACTGAATTAATCTTCCAAATTGCTATGCTGCTTTACAACACATATTTCAACATAATGATCTTTTACTTATTATTCTTGGTAGCTAGTGGGTTATCGAGATTGATAGCATCCTTTGCAAGAGAAATAAAGAACCCGAGGGGAACTGATAATTCATTGAACTTTTGAACTACCTCCAAGTCACCTCTCGGGGACTTGAAAATTATGATGTATTATTTATCCAGCCCTGGCTGTGCCTCTCCCAGTGTGGTAGGAAGCTTCAGGAGACTAATAACAACACGGGCCCTGTACGCTTTCCCCGAACGCTCGCTGGAGAGAGCCTGCTGCTAATTTGCCTTTCAATAAAGGGCTGTATTTTTCCTTTGCAGCCACTTTTCCAACCAGCCATTTCTACGCGTCAGGTTACCAACGCGGCCTCGAGAGTTTCCTTCGCTCTGGTCCGCTGAGCTGCTCCCTCCCAGCGCAGCGGCCCAGGCAGCGTTTCGTAGCCCTCGCAGGGAGGGAGGTGCGCAGGTACCGATGACCTCCCTGCTCTCTGGGCCGACACCGCATCTCCCGCAGACCTCGGCAACGCGAGGCTGATCCCCAAAGAAGCGGACGGAGCTCCTCTGGGTCCAGATCTCCCCCTGCAAGGCGCTGAGCTCTGTAGCCCACCTCCAGAAAACGGCTTAAACAGAGGCTCAACACAAGCGTGGGCTCACCCTCCTCGCGAGCCCCAAGGATCATCCCCGGGCCGTCCGGCCACCTTTGCCACTTGCATCAGGTTTAGCCTTTGGCGGCAAAGGTTACGTCCTAAATTCGTTCCGTGGGTATTCACGGGGATGTCGCCTGCAGCGTTTATCTCGTGCTTAAAGCCCCAAATGCTGCCTAAATACGTTACTCGGCGGCCAAACCCCAGCTGTGCGGGTCGTGCGTGGGGCCGGCGGCGTGCGAGGCCTCCCGGGCCCCTCCCGCGGAGCCCCCGCAGCCGCCGGGCGGGGGACGGGGGACACACGAGGGCTCCGCGGGCCGCGGCGGAGGCAGCAGCCGCCTTTCCTTTACTCCTGGCTCCCTCTCGTGGGCCTCCCCAAAAGCACAACTTCGGCGGCCCCGCGGCCGGTACCCCCCCGGCCCGGGGAGCCCGGCAGCCCCCCCCGCCACTCTGTCTGCGGCCGCCGTTCAGCCCAGGGGGCCGCGGGGGTGGGTAGGGAACGGCGCTGCGGTTTGGGCCGCGGTACCCCGCCAGGTGCCTCGTTCTGCTCGCAAGGTAAAATACAGTAATTTGAGTTTTCCAGGGTGCGTTCGGCTTCACAGCTACGCTCGTGCCCCCAGCTACGGGGAGGTGCTCGTTTAATGCTCTCGCTTTCATGCCTTACGACCAGTTTTAGGGACAGAACTGCTTTCTCCCAAGCCGAAAGACCATCCACGGTTGTCACTCCTCTGCCCTTTCCTGCACTCCCTCAAGCTGAAGTCCGCAGTGGCTGTGTCCCTGGCAGTGTTGCCGCATTTCCTTCCCCTGCTGCTTCCCTCTGTCCCACGGGGCTGGGCCTTCCTGTCTCCGTAGCATCCTCCATCTACCCCACAACCTGGCTTAAATCTTCATCCAAGTCTTTAGCTTGCAGCGCTTTCAGAGAGCTGTCACCTTCCTCCTCATTCCCAGCCTGTCTGCCAGCTCCTCTGCCCCTTTTCAATCCACTTCTCCCTGGCTCTCACCTCCCTTTTCACTAGCCATGGCCCCGCACCTGCTTGGCGGCCCTTTCACCCCTCTTCCTTCTCTCTCGGCACCTTCTACGCTGTTGTCTGCCAGGGCACTGTCAGCACTGCTGTCTGCCTCTGTTGCCTGACCCCTTCCTTTCATCCCTGTGACCCCAAACCACCTGAAAATGTTCTTATCCTCCTTCACTCCTTCCTTTTATTCTTTTCCTTCTTATGTTTTCGTGTTTCAGTCCCAGCTGTATCCCTTATTCCAGCTGTAACTCATTCTGAGACGCAAACAAAGAGAGACAAGCCATGCCACCGAAAGCTCCGCTGGGGACATGGAGCTGGCATGAGGCTCAGGACGTGCCTGCAGCTGCGAGGCTGTGAATTAGGGTCTGCTGCTTTGCTGCATGAACTCAGGTAGGTAACTGAACCTTCCCATACCTTTCTTTCCCTCCTTCATCCATTCTCTATATTTCAAACTTAAGCTGCTAAGTGCAGGACAATTTCTTATTCTCTTGTGATAAGGTGTCAGATTCAGAGAGGTCCTATTTTCTGTGCGAATCTAAGGCCTGATAACAACACAAATAATAACAGCAGTGTATAGAGCTTGTAAAATAAACCTTTGGCAAATAGATATCTTGTAAGTGAAGTGATGCTTGCTAGACTTTTACACGTTAAACACCCATGAGCCTGCAGCTCCCTCCAGGACAATTTATTTCAATTCCACCTCATTTTCCACTTGTGAGATACTCCATAAGACTTAGTGACAGTACGTGAAAAAGGAGCTAGAAAGCGTTTTGGTGTAGAACAGCCACTGAGCCATCCAATATGCTTGATGTGCTTTATTCAGAAACATAAATCACTGTGTACTGAAAATTTATGGAGAACGATACCATTTGGTGATGCTTCTGCCTTGCCCTTCTCACCAGACAGGTTTCTTTGGGCTCCCTGGTGCATTTAGCAAGGAGGACTGTGACTGGCTGCAGCTGGGTCTTCTGCGCCCCAGATCCATCCAAGAGCTCCTTTGCGTCATGGTACAAAGGGTGTAAGTGAAATGGAAAACACACATTCTTTTTCTGCAAGAATTACTATTTACATCTCACTCGCTTGGAAAATTTAGCAAGGATTGTGTGTGTTAGAAATGTCTGAAGTCTTTGGAAAACAAAGCAAGGCTATTTCATAATGTATCATTCAGACTGGTGGTTTCCCCATCCAGACGGAACTTGGCTATTAGGTAGCAAGATAGTGCACAGCTGAGAGAGCAAATCGCTTTTGCTTTGACCGTGTCTCTTCGGCCTGGTCATCCAGATCTCAGCAACATCAACTGCACATGAGCTGTCGTGGAACTAGAAATGCTTTTGTGTTGACCTCACTCACTAACCGTTGAAAAGATGTCGGAAGAAGCCCCAGCCCCGTTCTGCTCCAGCACACCAGGCATACAGTGAGAGGCAGGATTTCCTCTGGGGAGAGCTTGCAGGGGGGAAACAAAGCCCTCATGCAGAAAATGTCAGCAGGCAAACATCACTGGTTCAGCAGGCAAGCTTACAAAGTTGCTGCCCCTACACAGCTCAGCATGCGTGGGGACACCTTGTCCCCCCTGAGTCCAGGTCCCCTCGGCTTTGCACTTTCAGGCCCAGCTGTGCTAGAGACCTGTACAAGGTGGTGCAGAGATGCCTAGCCCTAACCCAAATTTCTAAGCCCATGTAATAGATGTCAAGGACTCTATGTGCCTTTACAGTCTTGTGCACCCTGTGGGACCAGCCAAAAGCTGAGACAAAATTTTATTACAATACAGGGTAGAGTTCTGGGCAGCTTATGGGATGTCCACCTGATGGATCCTGTGATGTCCTCCCACAGCACAAGCTGGTACTTACATACAAAGGACCAGAAAGACCGTGTGGCTATCCCCACCACATACATTATTTAGAGAAGTGGCATCGCCAGGATGTGAAAGAAGTAGCCTGCAACAAAATGGAGAGCAAGACAGAAGGCCTGAACTGGGCTGTGAAAGGAGCAGCTGATTGCCTTAAGACTTGCCTGAAAAAGAGCAAAAGCAGAAGGGGCAGGAGACCCCATAGCCTTTGGAAGAGGAGAAAGAGGAAAGGGTGATGGGATTGAGCTGAGCCGCCCGCCCAGAGCAAGAGGCGGATGAGCTAGCTGGGCTGCAGCAAGCAGGGTCCACATGGGGCAAAGCACAGGCAAGAAGCATCTCCCTGGCTTGCCATCACTCCGATGAGGGTGACGTGTTTTGTTTATGCAGCCCCTGGGCACTCCACCGCCCTGCGAGGCCAACCTTGCTGGCCAGAGCCACCAGTGGCCCTGAGGGCTCTATGCGTTGTGGGCAACAAGAGCCGCCAGCTGCAGAAGAAGACAAGTCAGAGGGAAAGGAGGAAGGTCAGGCGGTTATTTAAAGCATGTCCAGCACCATGAGTGAGTAGCAAGATGGGTTTAAATCTTTGGAAGTCAAAGCAATATAAATATCTATCTGCTGCAGTTCTCTATCTTAGTCTTTCTTTGTTTTGTCTGTTCCCACAACTCCAACTTCTCCTTCTTCTCTTTCTTCTGGCAGTCCTCTCTCTCTCCTGTTTCTGGGGTTCTGTCTTCTTGTTCTCAGACTGTCTTCTGCCTTCCTTTCCTCTTGAGCCCCATGGTCCCTCTTGACAGAAAGCTGCCATCTTTTAGCAAGACACCTCACACCCAGCCTTGGCCCCCTGCTCTGCCTGTTGAAAGGAGACAAGATGCAAGGTGCTGGGCTGAAGGCAGAATAAGCCTTTCCAACCACCCCAATGAACAATCAAAGCCTAAGATAACAGAGGTGAATAGAAAGACTCAGGGGTGGTTTTTTTTCCTTGCTTGGTGCTAGCCTTTTTCTCCAGCAGATCCTTCCAAAATGACCACCAGCACCACCAGTGGAGACCTGACCTCCAGCAGCACAGCACCAGTCACTGCCCACTGACCAGCCACTGCCGTGAGAGTGCAAACTCTTTCCTCTTTAAGCAGAAATGGGATGCCTCTCATCTCTCATGAGATGGGAAAGAGGAGCTGGCTCCTGCTCTCACTGCCATCAGTGTGGGGCTTGTTTTCAGTGCTGAAGGCATGGGCTCCAGCTCAGAGCTGGCCCTGTCAGGGGGACCCAGGCTACTAGCTTAAAGCACCAGCTTGGCTCCCACTGAGTCCAGCCACCAGATTCCCACTGCAGTCTGCAGACACCGGGTTTGACCCTTGCCAGAGCGAATGCGCTGAGGTACAGCCCCTTGCAAGGCCAGCGGCCGGCAAACCTCTTTCCTTGCCCTCGCTCCTGCTGCTGACCAACCCCTACCACAGCGCCCCATGCAGCTTGGGCACAGGGGAAGGTGTGTGACTTTCATTTCCCAGTGTTTGCCAGAGAGGGTAGCCACTCATGTCGCTGTCGTCTCCATCCTGGCAGCCTGCAACCCACTTCCCAACACATTCTTTTATCAGAGGGGTGAATGCTGGCCAGTGGCTTGGCCGCTCGGTGCGTTTCAAGAAGGGAATGTGCTGCTAAACGAAGCAGCATGTGCTCTCCGTCTGCCTCTCCCTGTCTCCTTTGTCTTCAGCAGGAATTATTTATTGCCCAGGAGCAGCAGTGAGGGGCTGGGTGTTGGTCTCCCGGTTGGAGAAAGGCCACGGCCAGAGCTGGGCTTTGCCTTTTGATTCCTTTGCTGTTGGATCCATTTTTATTTCAGAGGACCAGAAGCTGTCTTGATGTATACTAGAAATGAGTGAAGACATAGCTCTTACCTCAGGATCAGCCTCTTTGAATTCAGATGTTTGATCAGCGACTGAAGGGGCAGAGAGCAGGGGAAGGAGGGGAGATCGCAGGATCATAAGCATCCTGAGGAAGCCTTGACATCTTTGTGCTGTTTCCATCAACGTGGGAAGTCTGGAGATTTTGATTCTGCACATCAAAGTCAAAGGTGAAGGCAAGCAAATGGAGTTTATTCACTTCTCATTTGGGCAGCAAGAGTTTACTCGTTCCTCACCAGGTGCCTAGAGCCCCAAGCAGGGACTATTGCTTACTTTTATTCACCACTGTAGCACTGATCCTGTTTCAAGGGCAGGTTATTTTTATTTTTCTCTATTTATTTTTCAAATTAATGTTACACAAAATGGCTGAACAAAGTCCTCTCTAGCCTGTGCCCTGGAAAGGCAACCGGCAGGTACTTAGGGGAGACACAAGCACGCGCTTTCCTCACCCCACAGCTGTGGGACGAGTTGTGCCTAGACCTCTGTGCTGAATCCCACTTGATGGTCCCTCTTAACCTGCTGGGTGTGCGTGCCACCCACCCTCGTTGTGCCTTGGTGGGCTCCTTGGTGGGTCATGCAGAGTGAGGTGCTGTGCAAACACACCCTCAGGGACAGTCCCCTTCTCCCCCAGGATCTTCATGCCGAAGGATGGGACAAGGGGCTTCAATATGTCCATAAAGCAGAGGGCAGCAGTAAAACCAGCCACTTTGTTGCCTGTGGTTTGCTGCTCCACTTGTCCTGGTTCACCACACAACTTCTAGAAAATTTTGGAGATGACTTAAGAGAGATTGCTGCAGTCGGCAGGTGGATTTGGGGAGGGCTTTCTAGCAGCTGCTGAAGGGGGGAGACAGAAGCATAACCACAAATCAGGCATCAATACTGCCTACATGGGGGAAGCAAAGTGGCTGAGGTGGGACACAGCAGGGTGCATGATTTCAAGACAGAGCCTGGGGTCTGGCTGGAGTAAGGCTTCTGAGCCAAGAGGCAAAATGGCATAGCCTTGGTCTTATGGCGATCTTATGATGCAGCAGAAAAGTTACCTTTCCTTCATTTTTATAACTACTGGACTGTTGAATCTGTAAATTTGGGGCTCCATAGAAGAGCTGGTGGCTGTGAGCTGGATGCCCTGCTTGTCCCCATGCCCAGGCTTGTGCGTACACGTCGACTTGCACGGAACCAGGAGTGGCACCGTGGCTTCATCTGCAGTGATCCTGAGTGCTGGAAACTCTGACTAATCCCCCAGGGACTGGCGGGCAGCTGACTTAGGAGAGCATTTGCAGTTAGTCAGGCTGGAGAAGTCCAGTCACAGGCAGCAATGTGGCATCTTATTGCTCAATTCATTCATCTTATTTGATAACCATTACACAGGGAGAAACATCCTGGAAAGACATAGCATCTGACAGGCAGAAAGCGGCCAGAAGCCTTGCCGACGTGGTTCCTGCTCCCGCTGCGGTTACAACACAGGGCTGCGGTTACAAAACCCGTCACGGTTAGAGGGCACGGTTATGGTTTCCCGCTGCAGCGAGCAGGGTCTGCAGCAGACAAGGGAAATCCTGTGCCACCTTGGCTTGTGCTGAGCAAGACACTGTAAAGGCCACTGGATTGGATTGGGATTTAAGAGTGGGGAAAAATGGCCCTTTGGAAAGAGGGTTCTGGCTGGAAGTGACAGATAATTATTATCACAAGCTCCTGTCCTCTCCCTGGGCTGCTGCTGGGGTGATTTACGAGCCGGTTTATGGATGCAGACGTGCAGTAGCGATTGCCCGTTCCTCTCTGCAGTGCAACGCAGGCTGCAGCTGCCAGTAGCTGAAGGGTGGAAAGCGCTGCTGTGCAGTCTCCACGGCTGGGAAGAGACAGGCCTGCTGCTCCTGACCCCGGAGAGACCCACCCTGGGGTCCTCCTCCAGGATAACACCCGGCCCAGCGGTCACAGCAGTCACATCCTGGCCTCTCACAGGCAGTCAGGGCTTGAAAAATCGTATTCAAAGGGTCAGAGCTGCAAGGATGCTCCTTTATAAATCAAGTGCATCTACTGGCTACATCTTCCCAATCAGAGTTCCCAGGGCAAAAAAAAAAAAGGCTTTTTGTCTGGAATTAATGTTCAGGGATTTGCTTTATGGTTCCAAGTCAATATGTTTAAATGCTTTGCAAAAGAGCAACAGAAAAGGAAAAGCTTTGCAAACTGGCCATGCATATTAAAAGCCTCATCCTTCAGCAGACTAAAGCCAAGTAATAATCCACTCGGCTCTCGCTTATTTTAAGCTCGTTTTTAAAACAAAATGTGGAAAATCATCAGAATACTTGGAGTGCATTAGACAACCCAGTATCTCTGACTGAACATGTTGCAACCTGCAAACTTTCCTGAGGAGCCGTGTGGCTAGTTTGAATGTCCCCATCCTTCTGCTGCTGTGCAGGACTGCTGTGTTGGGACTGCAGCCCGCTTAGACCAAGGATGGTTTATAAGATCAGCTCAGCCGCATTTCGTTCTTGTCTTGCTTTGCTGTAATAAATGCGATAATTACAATCAGCATTATCACCCTAGCTCTTTATTATTGTTATTTGACTTATGATGATAATTTGCATTATTGCATGAAAGCCTCTCTCTATTCCAAGCAACTACATTGGACTGGGAAGATATATTGGCAGTCAAGCTGCCCATTTTAATTGCCCTCATTTTAGCAATGGCAACGCCAGTCCAGCCTGCATGCAGAGTGAGGGCCTGCCAGCTGAGGACGCCGGCAATTTGCTCAGCTGTTCATCTCCTCACTTGACTTATTCCAGTAAATGGATTTCCACCAGGAAGCCAAGGAACAGGTAGGCTCCTACCCGAGGCCACCACAGGAAACGTTGCAAGAAGGCGAATGGAGAGACACACCAAAATCCCAACAAAAACTAGGGAGTTGCCTGGGACAGATACAGTCCCCACGCAGGGGCAGCTGGAAGAAGAGACATTTCTTCGCCCTCGCTGTGTGCAGGGCTGCACAGAGGGAGGGGAGAGATGCCCGTGCCTGCCAGCCCCCGGCTCGAAGCCCTGAGGCTGCAGAGGCGAGGGGAGCGGGCTGAGGTAAGGTACCGCCGGCCGCCTCTCTTGCCTCATTTATTTGAAAGGGCAGCCGGTGACAGAACTGCGAGGAACATTTGTCTGTGACTTTATCACTGGTTTCCATGGAAAATACTGTGTCACAGGGGAGCATGAATTCAAGGCAGGAAAAAGCTGAAGAATTGGAGAAGCTGGATAACAGGGCTGCTGCCGCTGGGCCAGGGCAGCTGGGAAAAGGCAGGTCAGGGATGGCACCAGTATCTTACTGGTGGGCTTTCTGGGTGGTCAGCTTGCACGTACAGGCTGCACGGCTGCTGCCGACAGCCGGGGTTTCCAGCAGGCTACAGTGGCAAGGCCACAGCTTATTTTTATCAGTCCTCACCCTTGCAAAGCTCTCTCCCCCAAATCACCGCCTCAGGCCTGCCTGGGCTCCCACCACCCCTGCTCAGCCAGACCTCCGCACCTCAAATCCACCGATGCCCCCCCGGAGCCCCAGCACGGCTCGGATCCCGTGTCACTAGAGGGCACTCGGGTTATTTTTTCCACCAAGCCTTCAGTATTAATATTCATAACATGCACCGCGCTCTTGGGGCGGGTTGGCAATATTCTCTTAGGGGAGTGGAGAATTTTCTTCCAGCTGGTTTGCAGGGAGCGGGAGCGATCGCAAAGGCAGCGCCTGTTTTCAGAGGGGATGCCGCAGGGGCTGACGGCAGCGCCAGAAATGGTGCGTGCACGGCGTGTGCTGCGCCCGCCATACCTGGGACCCCTTCTTGCTGCGCCTCGAAGCGGTGCCGGAGAAAGAGATGGGTCCTGGCCTTGCAGGGCTTTCAGTAAAGCGCTAATTGCAGCAAACTCCCAGCCTCCTGGAGCTTCAGATATAATAAGAGTACTGACACATCCGAAGCTTGATGCCTGGTGAAGTGTGAACTAGACGTGCGGGCTTTTGTTTACTGCCTCTGAAGCAGACTACTAACACAGTGGTGAAGTAATATACTTCTATAGGGACGTGGAAAAGATCCTGTAGAAAGAGGAGATGTGAGTGATGAACTGCCTGCATCAAGGTGTTGCACTGCAGGCCTCAGGTGGAGGGTTTTTCCCCCCAATTTTGACCTGACACTAAGGCTCCTGGTGTCCTGCCCTGGCTCTGGTGTTCCCCACTGGAGCAGGGTCCAGCTGCTGCCCACACGCCATCCCGAGCCGGAGCAGCACCGCTGCCCTGGGCGCAGGGCCCGTGGGCCAGCCTCCCCGGCTCAGCGCCGTGCTCTGCGCTTTCCCAGCTGCAGGACGCCCCATGCCGGGTCCTCCCCGTGTCCTGCCCACAGATGCGTGTGCAGACACACACACACACACATACACGGGGTACCATTGGCACGTGCCCCAGGAGCGGCCAGCAGCTGGCACGGGGTGCAGCTCCGAGGAGCAAGGCTGTGACGGGCACTTAGGGTTACGGTTCCCGGGTTCCCTCAACTGATCGGGGCCAGCCCTGGCCCAGGGGTAAGTGGCCTGTGGCAAATTCACTGATGCCTCCTCCACTGACTGAGCGCTCGGCTGGGGGCGAAGCCTTCGCCCTCCCACGGGACACTGGAGCTCGCACACTGCGGTCTCAGGAGGGTCAGTCTCACCACGACCCTCGAGCCTTCGCCAGCAGCAAAGTGTGTGTCTCTCTCCACTGATGAAGCACATTTCCCCCTCAGAAACCACGTCTCATTAGCAGTAATGCTTTCTAAGCTGTAACTGGTATTCAAATCAAAGAGAAGTAGCATATTTTCCCTTATTTATTGCCACTTTATTTGCACTGGAGTAGCAGCTAGAGGCTCTGATTGGGACCCCCTTGTGCAAAACATAATGAAAAGATGGTCCCTGCCCCAAAGAGCTTCCGGTTTAATTACAGAACAAGCGACAACAGATGGATGCCCCATACAGACAGGGAGGAGCACAAGGTAACAGGGAGACAATTATGATTAGCTTAATAAGCCGTGGTCACAGTACAACAGCTGCCTGCCATTGTCACTAATTGTCGCTCCAATTGCTATGAAAGAATACTTTCAGTTTAATCATGAAATGTTTTCCATCACCCAGGGGGAGAAAACCCAGATATTTTCCTATGCCCCATGCCTCACTTCTCTATGAAACCATCCTGCCGAGTCTGGGGATCCAGGAAGAGTTGCCTCTGGCAGCGGTGCTTCTGCAGGTATCTCCCTGCCCCTGCTCGCTTCCCACCTGGCCCTGAGACACGAGACAGCGGTTTCTGCCCCCTCTGCTCCTTTCCCTGCCTGGTCTCACCATGAAGTGGATGGAGGAGCTGCAAATAACCATGCTAGCAGGAGTGCAGGGACAGAGCATCATGCACCCAGCCCCACAAAGGAGCGAGCAGCAGGAGGAGGTCTTGCTGCTGGAGGTCTGGAACTACTCAACCACAACCTGAGGGTTAAATCCATCTTTCTTTTTTCTCTCTTTCTCCACGACTCAGCTGCGTCATATGTGCTCACTCCCCGCATCTCTCATGTGCTCTGACACTGTGACTGTTGCAGCAAAAGACCAACCCTTTTGTGGTTAAAGTAACCATCACACTTTTAAGTGGTATTTAATTCAAAACTGCTCCCATATGTAGCTTTCTCGACTAGTTATTTTCTATGTATGTCTGTATTTTTTTAAAATATATTTCTGTGTCTACTTCCGATTTTGACCGCTCAGATTAATGTTTCAAATGTTTCTGAGCATCTATTGAGACTGGCTTACCTGTGTTACACACTCATATGCATGCATGCTTGGAGGAAGTGGGATTCCTCAAGACCCACAGAGGAGGAGAAACAGAAGGCACATCTGGCCATCCAAATTGGATTTCTGCTTCAACGGAGCCCCAGAGGAGCCTGTCTCTCTCCAGCAAGCAGAGAGAGTCTCAGGAGACTGAGGCTGCAGCTTGGGCTTAAGCCCAGGCTCCACCAGGCACAGCTGCCCTCCACTTCTCCATTTCTACAGCCACTGGCCATTGTCCCTTCCCTTGCACAGGCATGACTCCTTGCAGGGTGAGTTGGCTGTGGGGTGACTCAGACCATCCCATCTCCCTTCTCCACAGATGCCCATCTTACCTCAGACTGGAAAAAATGACCTACTGCCTGCTGAGTTACACCCTGCCTCTCAAGGATCTCCACTGGCGTTGAGCCATGAGCTCATTTGGCCGTGCCAGCTCTTGGTGGCATCTCCCCTAGGAAGGAGCAGAGCTGTGAGCATTGGCCTTGCTGGCTGCAGCAGTCACTGTGTTACAGGGACCTCAGCCCACCCTCTGTCCCTTCCAGGGGCTTGTATTGGCTTTGGTTTCCTTTGCTGCTCTCCTCAAGCTGAAGTAAAAGACACCTGTGTAGAAAGCATGAGGTAGGGAAGGAAGATGCACTAGTCTGCACCAGTGAGGACACGGCCCCGAGCTCTCCAGGGCTCAGGTTGTTACCTGCAGCACCAAACCTGCTGTTGCAGTGTGGCAAATGACAGCCAGCAATGAGGAGCAGCAGCTGGGCTGGCATCCCCTGCTCGCGCTCGGAGATGCTTCTCCAAAGCAGGACCAGAAGGCTCCTTCAGCCACCACAACCCATGGGGAGGCAGGAGAGGCTCCGGTGGCTGGGCTAATCTGGGCTCACCTGGGTGGGCAGTGGGCTGCAGCCCTCCTCTGCGCGCCAGCACGGTGTGCCAGCCACGCACACCAAAAGTGCTAGCTGTCGGCACTGTGCTGTGTGGCACGCTGTGTCAGCATCCTGGAGAAAAGGGGATTGCTGGTTTACCGGCTACGATGGAGCGCGGCCAGCTTTGAGTGAACTAAGTGGGAGTGCTCACACCAAAGCGAAGGATGAGCCCATGTGCCCTGCACGCCTGCCAAGTGCCACGGGCGGCTGCTGGGCAGGCCTGGCTGTGTCCTGCATGTAAAAGCCATTTCAGGGCACTTCGTTCGCTTTGTAGTGTCCTAAAAGCAAGAATTAAGTTGCTTTCGCCTTGCAGCTTAGATCACTCTGCATCTTTGGACACTTGCATCAAGTGTGAATTAATTGTACTTGCTGCTTTCCTAGATATATTGCTTTTGTTGGAACAGTAAACTGCCAGGTTTATTAGCAAGCTGAAAAAAATCTCTGGGTTTTGGTTTGGGTTTTTTTCTGAGCATTAATAACACTGTATTTATTCCACTATCATAAAAAAAAAAAAAAATCAAAGATTTTATGGCAGCTGCTGCTGAATCATTGCAAAGTGGAAAAACTTCTTCAGTAAAAATTAGCCCATCACATGTTTATTTGCTGGGTTATCTGGGGTTGCATTTCTTTCCTTTCCCTACCTGGTAACTATCGACATGACAGGTACA
Source organism: Haliaeetus leucocephalus (assembly GCF_000737465.1). NCBI lineage: Eukaryota > Metazoa > Chordata > Aves > Accipitriformes > Accipitridae > Haliaeetus > Haliaeetus leucocephalus. The sequence goes on along the minus strand of NW_010973368.1, from coordinate 17,782,180 downwards.
AGCAAGATACAAGATAAAGGGCAAACATGATTTTAAAATAAAACCTTCTGTGTTGAAAAGCGGTCGCTATACTGCAATCAATCTGCTGCTACTGTTTTCCTTCTGCTCAAGTGGATATAAGTCAGGGAAAAGGAGGATGCCACAGGACATAGCAATGTGCTTGCCGCAGCCTAGGCTGCCGAACGAGGTATCTCGGGGCCTTAAAGACCATGACAGTTGGAAATGATTTGCCGGCACATATTTTGCACCATATGTCCTAGCAGTTGAAGTACCTATAAAGCATGCTTAAGCAGTGATATGCTTCCAGGGCAAAGGCTGGTGTTCCTCAGCCTTTCAGCAACTCTGCTGAGGGGAATGATTACAGAAGCTGCAGAAATCTGTTGAGTTTTTCCCTACCTTGGGAACATAGAGCTGGTTGAACTTGCCAGCCAGCCCAGCAAAAAGGTGAAAGACATCAGAAGCAATTAAAGGCGAGTCATCATAGAATTTGCAGAGTTCAAAAATACTTGAACCGATCCTATCAGAGTGAGGCAATATTCCCAAAAGAAAAATGCAGTCAAATATGGGGGGGACACGACCCAACACAAACATGTATTAGGAAGAAAATACTGTTATTTCTGAAGGATGCAGTAATCTATTTGAGACAGGTCTTGGTAAATCAGCGCTTCAGTGCCTTATTTACAATGATGAGACAGGCAATGTGAAATGATGAGAAGTCTTGCATAACTAATTCATTGCAATGTTTCAAAGCTGTTAGTGGGATGATAGTAAAAGAAAATAGACAGGATATTTTGTGCCAAGATTTTTAAAAAGCACTTCATAAAGAGAAAAGTTAAAGATTAATTAAGTATTGGCTGTGGTATGATAATGCAGTAAAGCATCTAGTTAGATAGACAACTGGCTTAAAAACAGCTTATGAGGGAAGGCTAGGACATAAGCAAACCAGCAAGCATTTGATTTTAAGATTTTAATAATCTGTAATGCCTTGTATTTTTAAATGACTAGGTTGGGATATGAAATATTAGTTACCAAAATTTGCAGGTTAAGACAACAGTCGGATTTAATAAGCAGGAAGGGAGCTGGTCTGTGTGCAATACAGCTCTACTCTGAAAGGTGACTGTGAAAATTACATACTGGAATTTTTTTACACGGTTATATTTCATGTACAAGCAAATGACAGTTTCATAACCACCTGCTCTGCAAACTGAACCGGAGATCCTTGAACGTCAGTGGGAATATTTGTAAAGTTGGGTGCTTCTCAAAGTGAATCAGGGCATCAGTCTCTGACCCGAAGCCAATAAAGGAGAGATGGGCTTTAATGTTGATGACTAATGTGAAACAATAAATCAGGGAGAAGTGCCAAGCTGCAAATAGCACTGTCATGCAATACACTGCCAAGTATTCGGGAGTCCTATTCAGAAAAGTTTTGAGCTCGTCAGCATTGTATGTAGCTGCAATAAAACTGGGAGGAATAATGCCATCACTGGTGGTACTGAATGCAGAATCTGCACCATATGGCCTGTGGTAGGTGCATTTTGCTGAGATTACAGCACAAAACAAAAGCAGTAGTTCCATAAATGCTGGTTTAGGATTGGGCTAAATCTCATGAGCTAGAGCTATGGTAGGTTTCTATGCTGCTCTTCCATTTAAGAGATCTTTAAGACTCAGTAAACATATGTTTCATATAGGGGAGGCTGCTCAGGAATTCCACTGTTCTGGATAGCATGGTTTTGTCTGGGTAGTGTTTGGAGCTGAGTGACAAGGGTTGAGAGACAGAGAAGAAACTCAGAGACCATCCAGACACAAGGAGATACAGTAAAAACACAGCCCCAGCAGTCGGGGGGAGAGTGTGGGGCTTGTTGTCCCTGGGTCTGCCATGCCTGAACCCAGAGAGCTGCTGATTCGGATCAGGGCACGGGCTGAAAGGCCTCCAGAGCTGTCAGCAGCAAAACCATCTCGGACTGTCTTGAGTCCTGTGTTTGGGAAAGCCAGACTAGCTCCCTGCAGCAAGGGGTCTGCCTCTCCCGGGTGTCACAGTTCCATTTTACAGGCCTTGAAGAGCAGTTTCTGACATTCTCACACTCTCATTTTCGTCCTTTCTCGAAACTGGGCATGCAATTTAGGTCACGGTCAACCCTTCCATTATTGTTTCAAACCTCCAAGCCAATAAAAATAGCTTGTAATGGCTTTCATCTTATCTCCACCACCCATTTTTTAGTAATTCAGCAGGAACACTCTGTGCCCTGATGCCTTGTTGGTCCTGAGCTTCCCAAGCATCTTTTGCATCTTTATTCAAAATTTCTGCTGCAAACAGCTCAGCTGTCTGGAAAACGGCCACTTACTCTTCATCCCACCTCTCTGTTAAGGAGCTCATTAAAGTGTTCCTCTGCCTTTCTGCAATTGAATTCTTTAGAACTAAAAGCTCCCATTTTTGTTCCTTACTGGACTCACTCCCACTTGCTATCTTCCCCTTCACTGCCACTTTTGTAAAATGCTCACATGCTGTTAGGACTTCCACTCTGCCCCATCGTGTCCGGCAAGCCACAAAAATATCTTTTGCTTCATCCTATCAGCTTTTTGTACCCACTTTCAGCAATATCATAACCCTCTGCAAGAGACTGAGTTGGATTATAAATGCAAACAGTCCATCACGCTGCATGTTAATCCTCAGCCACTTTTGTGTCATCTTCCTCGTGTTATCTTGTAGATACCAACATCTTTCATAACTCTCATACAACACTCAGTCAAAACCTCAAACTCTTAGCATTTCTGTGACGTTCCTATCTAGATTTGGGTTCCTCAAAGCCTCCGGGGTATTTCTATGGCTGTTCTTCATCTGCTGCTTCATCATGCAGGTATTTCTGCTATCGGCATTCTTACAAGTCACAGTCAGAGCTCCTCAGGCGCCTGGTGTTCTGGTCGTTTCTGATTTACTTAGCAGCCTGTCTTCTGGTTATGTGTCTGGTGTTCTCCCTGCACCAGTAACTACTGAATCCAATTTCTACCAAATTTGGCAAAAGCACAGAAATAGCAATGACGCTGTCTTCTTGCAAGTTCTGTGCAAATGGATGATTTAACAGAGGAGAGAGATGCTGGATTTGTACCCTACCAGAGAGAAAGGCAAGACTGCCTCCAGCCCTTACCTACCAGGTCTGGCAACAAACACAGCCAGGATGCTCGCGGCACTTGGTTGAGAGCCCACAAGAGGTGGGTGGGAAACAAGAGGGGAACTGGAAGTACTGTGATTAGCCAGAAGGAAGTTGTAAACACTTTGGCATGCTGCAGGGCTGGAGGACAGGGACACGGGAAGCATGAGCGGGAAAGGTGGGAACGGGACTGGAGAGCTGGATGCAGAGCAGATCTGAGGATGCTGCTGTTGAAATGATACAGAGGACGAGTGGAGGAATGAGCGTTAGTGCACAGGGCACAGATCCACTGGAAAAAGGTTCCTTAGTTCAGCCGCTCATGTGCCCTCTCCATCCTGGATCAATACTGACTAACTGATTGACATGATTAACAGTGACCTGATCTCCGGAGTTCTGCACAGCTGTATCTTTAAATGTGGCACAGTTAGCTGATCTCCTTCCCTTATAACTATTCATAGCCCAAGGACGGTTTTACCATGTGATAGGTTTCTTCCTCTGTTTTAGCACTGTAGTTCTCTTGCCCATTTCTTATGTCAAATTTGAGAAAACCAGCATGCATCAGTCCAGTCCTTCATGGACTGTTCCTATTATTTCATCATTCACTTCTGCAGTGACTACTGACGAAGCAGATACCATGCTCTTTTTTTTATCCTGAAACAGCAAATTTATTCACTGATGGCTTCCAAACCGGTGACTGCTAATAACCAAGGCTCATCATAATACATGCTTACACTGCATATCTAGCTGGCTTGCTTCTGCTACAAAACAGTGGGTTTGCTCATTTTTAAAAGACAGTCTTCCAGCTCTCTCAACTTTTGCATGGCTGTGTCACTCCTCTGGTTGCAATGCTGTATTTTGGAGGTGGCCTGAACTGCATAAGATCAAATATTCCACGTTCCAAGTTTCTAGTCCTTTTCCATCATAAGTCATTTGCACATATTATAGATGGTGCTTTCCCAAAGTGTATTTGAGTTTCTTGCAAATCAGGGCTTTTATAGGAAAGAGATATTAAGCATATGCCCAGCCTACAGTCTAAAGGACCAGGCTTCTTAATCTGGCCACTTTCCTTCAGCATGATGGAGGAAGGAGTCTGCAAGCAAAACTACTAGAGGTTTAGCTGTGTGCCCATGGGAATACAAAAGCCCTTCTGCATGGTCATATGCTAACTAGAAAGGGCCATTAAAACACCATTAGAGCTCATACTTTGTGATGAATGAGGCCCACAGCCCTGCCTCAAGGTAGTGAAAATGAAGCAAACCTTCACTGGAGCCTCAGGAGTTATTCTCAAGGGGAAATGCAGTAGGCAGGAGGAGGTGCAGGCAGAACAGGACCGGAGACTGCATGCCAACTGCATTATAATCACAGAATCATAGAATCATAGAATGATTTAGGTTGGAAAAGACCTTTAAGATCGAGTCTAACTGTAAACCTAACACTGCCAAATCCACTGCTAATGTCACGGCCTGTCCCACACAGGCAGGACAGCTACTCGCAGCAACACCAGTAAAGCTAGAGGGGTAATGGCCAATCTGACCAGGCTGCATCTCGGCAAGTCGGAGGCTGCTACAAGGCACTTTAGATACATGAGTCTGCCTACATGACATCAGGGTGAAAATCCTGGGATAGGTTTCCACCCAGGGCACAGCGTGGCTCAAACCTTGGGTTGTTGCCCCATGTTCCTGTGTGTGCCACCAGCCAAGGCCATCCTCGTGCTTTGCTAGGGGTCCAGCAGGATCCCACAATGGGATCTGCACATCAGCCTGTTCAGTGGTGGCTGCTCCTCAAGGAGGCTTTCTCAGTAGTAACACACCAGATAGTTTTGGGGCAAGATAGATGCGTGGACATGACTAGTGAGGACATGACAAAGTAGGTCCATTTGTTAGCTTAGAGCAGTCTTTGTTATGTTCAGAGGAGAGACTGTATCAGCCCTGCTGAGCAGTGTCTCAGGAGGTTCTCTGTGAGGCTTGGCTTGAGGGGTGATACCCTCTCTACTCCTGCACAAAGCCTGTTTTCCCCAGAAAAGATGGCAGTTAGATGAGCCAGCAATGTGTCCTTGTGACAAAGAAGGCCAAAGGCACCCTGGGCTGCGGTAGGAGGAATGTTGCCAGGAGGTTGAGAGTGATCCTTCCCCTCTACTCAACACAGATGAGGCCATATCTGGAGCACTGTGTCCAGTTCTGGGCTCCCCAGTACAAGGCAGACATGGACATAGTAGAGAGAGACCAGTGAAGGGCCACTGAGATAATTAAGGGACTAGAGCATCTCTCTTATGAGGAAAGGCTCAGGGAGCTGGGACTGTTCAGCCTGGAGAAGAGAAGGCTCTGGGGGGATCTTATCAACATACATAAGTACCTGAAGGGGAAGTGCAAAGAGGATGGAGCCAGGCTCTTTTCAGTGGTGCCCAGTAACAGGAGAAGAGGCAGCGGGCACAAACTGAAACCTGGGAGTTTCCATCTGAACATCAAGAAACACTTTTTCTCTGTGAGGGTGACCAAGCACTGGTACAGGTTACCCAGGGAGGTTGTGGAGTCTCCATAACTGGAAATATTGGGAGCTTTGAGTAACCTGGTCTAGTGGAAGGTGTCCCTGACCATGGCAGAGGGCTTGGAACTAGATGATCTTTAAGCTCCCTTCCAAAACAAACCATTCTATGATTCTCTCATCCCTAGAGATACTGCCCATGGTCCCAGGCAACTGGCTGTAGGTGGCCCTGCTTGAGCAGGGGGGTTGGACCAGATGACCTACAGAGGCCCCTTCCAACCCCAACCATTCTGTGATCTGTGATTCTGTAATACAAGCAGTGAGGATCATGTGTAACACCTGGACTCCCAGCACTTTTAAAAAGGTGACCTCAACTTTCTACTATGACAATGAGTGATTACATTTGGAAGCTGTCCCTGAGATTCTGCTTGAGCTGAAGCCTGCTGTGAGTACTTTGCATTTACTCTTAGAAACTACACCCAGCTGGATGGTTCAGAGAACAAATGTATTTAAATTAGGCATGTGGATTTGCATCCTAATCATGTTATCATGATTAAGTAGTACCTCGGTGTTACCTGAGGCAACCATAGGCTACACACCTAAATGAAACCTGAAATAGTCAAACCCCTTCTGCTTTACATATATTATGTCAGTGCAGATTTTCACATCTGCAGGGCAAATCATAGATTGGCAAGCAGCATTTCAATGATTGAAAGACACAGCCTTACCCAGGACAGGCACCAATTAATTGCAGTAATGATGGATGCTTTGAAATAATGTATCCTGTTCTCAGACATCACAAAATTAAATTTAGGTCTTGACCTACTCCCAGCATAATCAATAGCAAAACCTCAGGGTCAGCTGGACATCAGTGGATTTCAATGAAGTTATGACCATTTCTACCAGCTGAAGATCAGCCCTGGGGAGTTCAGTTATTGACAGTGAGTCTCTGCAATTTGTTATTGACTTCAATGAAGTCATGACGATTTACTTTAGCTGAGGATCTACCCCCCTCCTGCTTAACGTCAGGAACAGAAGCAGTATCCATTTAGAATAGAATAGAACAGAACAGAATAGAATATTTCATTTGAAAGGGACCTACAACAATCAGCTAGTCCAACTGCCTGACCACTTAAGGGCTGACCAAGTTAAAGCATTTTATTAAGGGCATTGTCCAAATGCTGCTTAAACACTGACAGGCTTGGGGCATGGACCACCTCTCTAGGAAGCCTGTTCCAGTGTTTGACCACCCACTTGGTAAAGAAATGCTTCCTAATCTCCAGCCTAAACTTCCCTGGCGCAGCTTTGAGTCATTCTCATGCATCCCTTCACTGGATACCAGGGAGAAGAGATCAGCACCTCCCTCTCCACTTCCCCTCCTCAGGAAGCTGTAGAATACAGTAAGGTTGCCCCTCAGCCTCCTTTTCTCCAAATGAGACAAGCCCAAAGTCCTCATATGGCATTCCTTCCAGCCCTTTCACCAGCTTTGTTGCCCTCCTCTGGATGCGTTCAAGGACCTAAACATCCTTCTTAAATTGTGGGGCCCAGAACTACACACAGTATTCGAGGTGATCCTCTCAGAAAGGACAATCACACCTTCACGCTATTCTGGGTTGTCCAGCCTGAGCACTCAGCCTGTGGCAACGCTGACTGTAGATTCTTCATTTCTGCACTCAGAAAAGTCCCCATTTCCCCATCACAGCTAACAAACTCAGAACAACAAGTCATAATCACAGCAGCTGCTTCCTCTTACACCATACATCTGCCCTTATATCTCACGGCGGGGAAGCAGCTCTCTGAACCCAAGCCTACTTGGGGAATCCCTCCTTGCTGTTCCTCCCTTGGTGCTTGCTGGTTGGAGGACCTCCTCGCCTGGGTCTACGGCCTCTTGGCACCATGTGGTAATTACTGCCTGGTCTTTTGTCACTGAAAACAGGGCTTTGATAAAACGTGTGATGCCATAAAGTGTATGTTTGACACTGTCTCACGCACTAGCAGATGCAGTTTCTACTCCCCATGTTAGTAGGAATTGCACCCACACCTGTAACGTTGTGGTTCATCTTGTCTGCAAAGTTGAAATCCCAACTAAAGCAGTTCACAACAGATTCAATTTTCAAAACTTCAAGTTGTTCTGAAATGTGTGGATCATTTCAACATTGTATGGAGACAACTATACAGAGCTAAAAAGAAAACAAGATAAAAGAGTGGGGACTGCAGATAACTTTTTATTGCCAGGAGTGGTTGAGGGCTGGCAACTATGGAGCCAGCTGGAGACCTGTGCAGGGCCAGCAGTTGTCCTTTCCTTCTTCACTGAAGGTGGAAGAGTGAGGCTTGCTGCTACTCCTTCCAAGAGCAGGTGAATGCCCTTCCAGGAGCATCGCCAGCCACCATTCAGCCCCCAACCCCGAATCAGCAGGTACATATCCAGCTCTTCAGGGTCCTCCCTGGCTTTTTGTCTGCCCTTCCCCTTGATTCCTGCAGACTGCATGATCTCCCCAGACCTCTGAAGAGTCCAGCTGGGTGCCACCACCCACTCCTGCAGCATCTGCTACCAGACGATGAGTAGCTCATCGCTAGTACCGAAGAGAAGGGGGTTGACATGAGGGATGACAGGGAGCCAGCCCCCAGCAGGAAGGTGGGAAGGGGGGGATCAAGAATTTCCCATGGGGTGGGGGACTGGCAGTGGCTGGGAGAAGGGGAATCAGGCAGGGGTAGCATTCACACTTGCCTCCAGTGCTGTGAAGTTCAGGTCTCTTCTGAATTGCTGTCAATGTTGTTACAAATCTTGGTAATTGCTGGCATAACATGTAAGACGGAGTGCTTCTACGCAGCTCTGCTGAGATGGGGTAAGGCAGAAGCCAAAGATAGTAGCATTTGTATAAATCCAGACTGAGTGCCTCTGGATGTGTAATGGTGCAGCCAAGATCAACCTGAAGCTTGGGTACAATCTTTGTTCAGAGCAAATGAATAGGAGCAAAATGTCTTTTTTGCACATTGTCAGAAAAATCACTGGTTTTGGAAGAGGTTCTGTTGAACAGAAAAGTGAGAATTATCAGGAGCAGCCTGTCAGGATATTTGATGCTGAAGTTGGTACAGTTTTTTTTTCACTGTCCCAGGATACTGTGAATAAATTGAAGCCATTCTGGTCTCACCTCTGCCTTTCTGAACAGTGCTTGGAAATTTATAATAAAGAACCATCAGCTGAGAATGGTTTGCCAGGTCGTCATTACTGAAGAAGTAAAATTATTTTCTGCACAATATCTCCTGCGGCTTTTAGGGCAGTGTACAGCTGTATTTTTCCTGAATGTATCTTAGAAATAGATTGGAATATTTTCTGATTTCAACTTCTCATTGCCACACAATTATTATCTATGGAGTGTCCATTGTGGAGAGGGAACCAGGGAAGAGAATACAATACAACTTGCTTTTTATTTTGATTATACAGTTTCTGAAAATCAAAGAGCACTTTGTCATAGAAGAAAGAAGTGTATATTAAAGTAACATCACTTAAAATGCAAAAATATTTCATTCAAAGCAGATTATTTCTTTTCCTTGTAGGTAGACTTAGTTGTGCTTATCTCCATGGGAACACTCCTATTAAAGTCAGTGACAGATTTTTAAAGGTTCAAGAGAGAAGACTGGAGAAGTTTTATTTTTCATCTCCAGTCATTCCTCTCAAGACATAAAAAAATTAATAAAACGCAGTATTAATATAAAATATAATATGAATAACACTGCTACTCTCAGCAACCCAAGAGAACTAATCCTACAGATTAGCTAAGAAAAAGGAACACATTTCCTATTTATTTTTTGCATGTATCACCTAAAACTCGTCTTATTCTCTGCAACGAACAGTACTACTGTCAGCTTGGCTGAACCAGACTGCCAGAGTATGTAGCAAAAAATAAAAAAGCCCACAAAACAAAATCGGATAATCTTAGTCTAGCATCAACTCAAGCGAGAAAAAAATGCCTCTAGCAACATGATGCTTTTCACACTTTGTACAAAGATTGATCTGACTGAGTCTGGCAGATGTGAAGTTGCAGTAACACAACACTATTAAATGACAAAATGGCAGCTGCACAGAGAGCAAGACATGGTACTGCTACTTGCAAGATGCCATAATTTTAGAAGAGTATTTGGGTTCTTTAATATCAACTCTGTACCACTGCTTCCATCTCCTTTAAGATCCCTGAAGTACCATGAGCCTAAGGGGGAGAGGTATGTTTTGTTTTGTCACTCTTTCAACACTGCCATGTGCCTGAACAGACTGGATCATTGAGCCAATGCTTTCCTTAGGATATTGTGGTCTTGAAATCAGAACTGAAATAAAAATGAGCTCGTGTTGCCTAAATGTGGTGATGACATTCTGTTCCAGATGTCCATGACAATGACCTCATCTAAACCCCTAGTTTCCTACACTTAAGTCATTTTTCAGACAAATTCTGCAAAAAAAAAGAACAAGTGGCCTCGTAATGATTTTGATGGAAGCAGCTGCTCACTTCAGCTAATGCAGCTCTCAAAGTGTGAATGGAATGGGAAGCCCGTTAATTTGATGTGATCCATTTCAGGCTCCTTGTGTTAAACTGCCTGTAATCAGGAAACATACTGATCAATACAACTGACGGTTTCCTGAAACAGCAGCAGGGAGGCAAGTTCCCTTCTTTCAGGTGAACTTTAAATAGGCATAAATAATTGAGTAAGAAAACTATAGGAGTAAGAAAAAATACTGAAGTAAAAACCAATGTGTTTGGGAACCTGCTGCATCTAGTCTGGAAGAAGTGAGGGATTAGCATGGTTTCTTTCCCTATGATGGCACTCCACTTGCTAAATCCCGCAAAGCAAATGAGTCAGAAGTGATAATATCCCTAAACATCTCTACTAATACACCTAAAGATTTTTTGCTTCTTTAGTTTTTTTTCTCTTTAAGAAAGCATGCACCAAGTGCAAAATCTTTTCATATCCCAGTTTGCCTCACCTTCAGTTCAAAATGTTGGGTTATACCATCACCAAAATCTAGATACTTACAAAAGCAAAACAGAAGAACTGTCAACAAATGCACTTAATGGCAGAATGCACTTAACAGAAGGTAGCCTGCCAAATGGCTTTGCTGCTCTTTTTTTTTTATTATTGTTATGAGAAAGCATTTGGAAAATGAAAATTGGAAATGACTAGACTCTTAGCCCTTCCCAGCATTTCTCCGTGAACAACTGCCCTTTCTTTCCTCCCACTTCACTCATCATCATGTGCAAAGACAAGAGCATTTGTGAAACTTCCTTGCTCAGCTAGTGCATTACCAGTGAGCTGAGGCAGACAGAGCTCCCTGGAAGCTGAAGCAGAGTTCTAGCATTCATCACCAAAAGAGAAGAGACCTTCTCTTCTTTGAGAAATTTTCCGTGTACTTCCCACCATGGCTAACATCACACCAATGGTGACTTAGCTGCTGTTGTTTTTAATACTGAGTACATTAGCTCAATGCTCAAACTTACATGATGCAAGGTCATCAAAGACAGCCCCCACTGATAGACTATTTTTGGCTCCCATTATGGATGACAGCTGTAGATTTACACTGCTTTTGGCAAGAAGGAATTTTTTAGAATATTGCCAAATACAAACAGAGCTGGAAAGGTGACAGTTTCCTAAAAAATAATTCCAGGAAGGAAAGTCTATGATAACAACAAGATATAAACCAGTCATGTTGCTTTTAAGCATGTTTAACTCTTTCTTATATTCTACCTTTGGAACTCATTACTATGAGCTTTCTCTGATTTCAATTTAATTATATTTTGCATTCTGAATACTTAGAAAACTCCTCCCTTGCTGCACATTAGTCAGCTCCTCTCTCAGTTAGAAATTTCAGCTCATTTCCTTAATGAGTAGAATATATTTAGGTCTTGTAGCTAGGTTTTCTAGCTGTTCAGCGTCTCCCCTTGCTTATTAATGCAAAAACGATTAAACCAAAAAGCAAATAAAAGATTGAAACTTGATGCTTTTTTCTCTTTTTCTAGAATTATCTGTCTGAATGTGACAAAGTAAATATTTGCCACATCTTTGCTTTTTTTTTTTAGCATGGGAGTCTTCATTGTCAATGAGCTATGTTTGCAATTTCTGTCCATACTCTTAATATTTCTTCATTCTTCTCAATTCCAAAATGATCTGTGGGTGGATTTTCCTGAAGTCATAAAGTGGTGACACAGCTATTTCCTGTTGCCATCAAAATTCTGTAACAGAATTTCTCCCTCTACTAGTTACTAAGTTACTTGGAGTACAGCCAAAAACAAAAAAAAGAGACCTAAGTTGATTGGATCTGAAAAAACTTTCCAGTAGCCATATGGACTTTGTGCCTTCAGTTATGTGGCTCTACAATGATTCCAGAAAATATATAAGTGAGAACCCATTCACTTACTTTTTTTTCTCACAAAAAAAGAGAGGATTTTTAAAAGCAGATCAGTCCCAGAAAAAGGGGCTGTATTTTTCCACTGAAATATGCCACAGGAAAAGGGAACTGTTAAGATGGATCATTTAATTCATTTTAGCCAGACCACATTTATTGTTAGTATATGGAATTGGCACAGATGAGTAACAGAAGCAGAATACCTTCAGCTACATTTTCAAGCTTACATACTTTTTTTAGTATGTATACCAAATGTCACTTTTCAGCTAGGTACGTTTTTTGTAACTGAAAACGTTGCTGTGAAAACCCAGCATTATTCACAATACACAAGGCTTTTAACTCTTTGCAAGAGTTTTTGAAATCTTTGAACTAATTCTGGAATACCTACAGTATCGCTCATAAATAATCCTGCATGTGCTGGTCTGATATACTAAACCTTCATAGTTGTTAAAGCAGGCTTCAATATCATCTGTCACCCATCTGTCGTTTTCCCAGCACAGGACCTGATTCTTCCCTGTGACTGGTGTAAGTCAGGAATTGCTCTTGAAATCCCTGTATTCTACTAATGTAAAACAGACTGAGGAAACTGGAAACATTAGAGCGACTGGTAGACAGAAAATGGCTATTTCTTCATCCAGCTGCAGTTTCCTTTATAATCTCTTCCTTGCTGAAGGAGGTGGTGATAATCACCATCTGCAGGAACAGATAAGAAGGGGAAAGATAGATATTGTAACAGGATCTTTAAAACTCTGTTCTCCCTAGCCATTACTCTGGTCAACTGCCCCAAAATGAGTCTCCGAAGTGGTAATAAGCGGAAAATGTTAAACTCTCCTTTAAAATAAAGCAACAGCACCAGAAAAACAATTGGGATTGTTAAAATGCTAAGGATCCTGCAAATGAATGTATCTGTGATATTAAACAGTTTGAGGTCAGATGAAACAACTGTAACCAGGGAGGAACACAGAGAAACAATTAAAACTTCAAGATACACTGTGAAATATTTTTTTTTTCAAGTGGATGTTTGCAGAAGGAAGTACAAAGAGATAGAAGTAATTTAGGAAAAAGAAAACAAAACAAAACTATTTTAGTCCACTGTGGGTTTTCTTTGTTTTGAAATTATAGGTTCTCAGTATAAAAGTATGATTCATGGGATCTTCTATCGAATTGCACTTTTTAGAATTAACAGGTCCCAACACAGCCCTACCTCTTGATCCAGGTAGCAGGTCCAAATGCACAGCACAGTATTATTATGACCTGAAGAGCTCTCATATATAACAGGTATTTGGTGTCAAAGAGATATGTATCAGACATGCTTGAGGGGCAAGGGCTCCCAGAAACAAGTATTTCTATAATCATTTGCTGCACCTCTCTGTCATGTTGGGAGCAATACTTTCTGCTACGCAATACTCCATCTAGCTCTGTCTGGTTATGCTCTTGCCCTTTTGAAAAGGGCAGCTCCCTGTATGCAGCACTAGTCAGGTTTGGCATAGCCACTGGCCCTGAAGGTGATGGTTGAGAACATTCAGGTCTTTCAATGACGACTGACATGTCATGTCTGACTGTGGAGGACCCCTGGCAACTGCAGCTACCACGGTGCAAACCCCTGTCTAGCTCCAGCTCCTGGGGACAGGGGTTTTCCCAGCTCTACAGAACCAGCACCCAGCTGGCTCTCTTTCCGGTGTGATGATTTTCAGCACACAGTGCTCCATCTACTCTCCAGGGGAGACGAAAAGGCATCTTTCCCAGTTCAGCTTTGCATCAGGACCTGACTGGCTGCATTCCTAGAGACGTAAACTCCCATCTCAAGCTACTCAGCATCTTGCCTTAAGGTGCTGCAGCCTCCGGAGAGAACAGTTCTCAGACTAAGTTGTAATGCAAAAATAAAATAAAAAAGCACAGCAGAAAGTTTGAGTGCCTTACACCCAGCTCCCTTCTCCTTCAAGGGAGCGTGAACAGCAGCTGTTAACGCACAGGGCTCTCTTTGCCCAGGCTAGCTGCTGCTGCCGCTGCTTTGAAATAAAGCCCCATCACCAGGTAGGTTTTGAAAAGCGCAGAAAGCCACAGCTTCCAGATGCCATGTCCTGCTGTGGGGCCTTGCCTACCCTGCCAGCCCCGCGCCTGTTGCCAGGGGCTCCACCGAGGCGAGCCTGGCCAGAGAGCAGGGAACTGCGGCCGAGGCAGGGCAAGGGGAGGCCCTGCTCCAGCCGCGGCCGGAGAAGCCTCCCGAGCCCGTCAGCGGCGCTGGGCCGGCAGCAGCCCGCAAAGGCCTGTGGAGACGGCGGCCCCCGGGGTCACCCCTGTCCTTCGAGGGGAGCCACGGCCCGGCACAGCCTGCTACGGGCCGGGGTGGCTCGGGGCAGGCTACCCGGCCTCCAGAGCGCCGCGGTCCCGGCCGGGCGGGCGGGGAGGAGACCTCGCCCCCGAAACCCTGTCAGGGTGGCAGAGGCTGGGGGACGAAAGTGCGGATGGGAACGCGCAGCCCGCGCTGCCTCCGCCCCTCACGCCCCTCAGCGGCGAATCTGCCGAGGCGCTGCACAGAGCGGGCAGGCCCGTCCCCGTCCCCCCTCCTGCCCGCCGCCGCTACGGCGCGGCGCTCGTCCCAATCTTCCTGCGCGGCTTCGCGCGGCGCTGCCCACGTCGGAGCGCGCGGACGCTGCGTGGTGGGCGTGGCCGGGCGCCGCCG
>NW_010973368.1:17766884-17767125 GCF_000737465.1 Haliaeetus leucocephalus | reverse complement strand
GGCCCTGCCCTGCCCTGCGCCCGCCGCCGCGGCACCATGTCGGCCAAGGTGCGGCTGAAGCGGCTGGAGCAGCTGGTGCTGGACGGGCCGCAGCGGCACGACAGCGTGCTGAGCGTGGAGACCCTGCTCGACCTCCTGGTCGGCGTCTACGCCGAGTGCAGCCGCGACTCGCCGCTCCGCCGCGACCGATACGTCTCCGACTTCCTCGAGTGGGGTGAGGACGGGGGCGAGCCGCGGGGAT